>NC_136532.1:28394350-28411850 GCF_910591455.1 Pholis gunnellus
CAGCTGCAAGCAGCCGCCAACAGCCTCCAACAGCCGCAAGCAGCCGCCAACGCCCTCCATTGGCCACCAACAGCCGCCAACAGCCGCCAACAGCAGCAAACAGCCGCCAGCCGCCGCAAACAGCCGCAAGCAGCCACCAACAGCAGTAAACAGCCTCCAACAGCCGCTGCAAGCAGCCGTTGGAGGCTGCCAAACGGCTGTCAATCACTGTGTAGCCCCGCCCCTAAAGCATCCCCTGCTTTATGGTCTGTGTGACTCTAAATGGACCATCATTTACTAAATGAACATCATGCTGTATTGAAGAAGACTTGCTTAAACTAGACACATACAGAGAGAGACAGAGAGAGACAGAGAGACAGAGAGACAGAGGTAAAGTATTTAATGTGACAGGATGAGGCGGGTCCTGATGGGAGCTGTCAATCATCCTACTCTCCTCCATTCACACTGACAGTCAGAAGATAAAGACATCTCGTGTGTGTGATGAGTTTAGCCTGCGGCCAAAAACAGCTATTAACAGATGAAAGTAGCTGCTAATATCTCACACACACACACACACACACACACACACACACACACACACACACTATACACAGATGCTAAATGCTAAACGTTGAAGGCTGGAGGCTGAAAGAAGCAGCTGTTTGTAGAGTTTAGAGGAAAAGACAAAACCTGAACGCTAGTTTACTACTGATCACACACACACACACACACACACACACACACACACACACACAGGGAGAATAGACTCATTGTGATGTTAACGGACTTAAAGCAGTAAATTGATCTCTGATCACTGTCCTAAAGGAACGATCTGAGGACCTGGAGAAGCTCCTTAGAGCTGCATGTCTTTGTGTTTATGGTGAACGTGTTCCGGTTGGTGTGAGGATGTGTGAGCAGAGGGCAGACACTCAGCTGTGCTGTTGTTGTTGTGGTGAGAGTGCTGTTGACAGCAGCTTCACCGTCTTTAATTCTCTTAACGTGATCAGAAAGCAGCGCTCAGTGTGCTGATGAACGCTGACAGCAAACAGGACGTGATGCTAATGAGGAGCAGCACAGAAAACAACACGCTGATGTGACAGCAGCTCCTCCCTTTGATCAGCTGATCTCTGGGGAGCAGGCCTACACGCTGCTCGGCCTGCTGGGAATCGTAGTATGACACGACAGAGACCAGAGCATCAGTTATTATCATCACAGCAGATCAGAGGGAGGGAGGGAGAGAGAGAGGGAGAGGGAGGGAGAGAGAGAGAGAGAGAGGGAGAGAGAGGGAGAGAGAGAGAGAGAGAGGGAGAGAGAGAGAGAGAGAGAGAGAGAGAGAGAGAGAGAGAGAGAGAGATTGGGATTGTGTTAAAGCAAATTCAATGTTCAGAAAACTGTTTCTGTTTCTCCTTTGACGGGTCAAATAAGTCTTTGTTACTTTGTTAGACAGTAACAGTACTTTGTTAGACAGTAACAGTACTTTGTTAGACAGTAACAGTACTTTGTTAGACAGTAACAGTACTTTGTTAGAGAGTAACAGTACTTTGTTAGAGAGTAACAGTACTTTGTTAGAGAGTAAAAGTACTTTGTTAGACAGTAACAGTACTTTGTTAGAGAGTAACAGTACTTTGTTAGAGAGTAACAGTACTTTGTTAGAGAGTAAAAGTACTTTGTTAGACAGTAACAGTACTTTGTTAGACAGTAACAGTACTTTGTTAGAGAGTAACAGTACTTTGTTAGAGAGTAACAGTACTTTGTTAGACAGTAACAGTACTTTGTTAGACAGTAACAGTACTTTGTTAGACAGTAACAGTACTTTGTTAGAGAGTAACAGTACTTTGTTAGAGAGTAAAAGTACTTTGTTAGACAGTAACAGTACTTTGTTAGAGAGTAACAGTACTTTGTTAGAGAGTAACAGTACTTTGTTAGAGAGTAAAAGTACTTTGTTAGACAGTAACAGTACTTTGTTAGACAGTAACAGTACTTTGTTAGAGAGTAACAGTACTTTGTTAGAGAGTAACAGTACTTTGTTAGACAGTAACAGTACTTTGTTAGAGAGTAACAGTACTTTGTTAGAGAGTAACAGTACTTTGTTAGAGAGTAAAAGTACTTTGTTAGAGAGTAAAAGTACTTTGTTAGACAGTAACAGTACTTTGTTAGAGAGTAAAAGTACTTTGTTAGACAGTAACAGTACTTTGTTAGACAGTAACAGTACTTTGTTAGAGAGTAAAAGTACTTTGTTAGACAGTAACAGTACTTTGTTAGACAGTAACAGTACTTTGTTAGAGAATAACAGTACTTTGTTAGACAGTAACAGTACTTTGTTAGAGAGTAAAAGTACTTTGTTAGACAGTAACAGTACTTTGTTAGACAGTAACAGTACTTTGTTAGAGAGTAACAGTACTTTGTTAGACAGTAACAGTACTTTGTTAGAGAGTAACAGTACTTTGTTAGACAGTAACAGTACTTTGTTAGAGAGTAACAGTACTTTGTTAGAGAGTAAAAGTACTTTGTTAGACAGTAACAGTACTTTATTAGAGAGCAACAGTACTTTGTTAGAGAGTAACAGTACTTTGTTAGACAGTAACAGTACTTTGTTAGACAGTAACCGTACTTTGTTAGACAGTAATAGTACTTTGTTAGACAGTAACAGTACTTTGTTAGAGAGTAACAGTACTTTGTTAGAGAGTAACAGTACTTTGTTAGACAGTAACAGTACTTTGTTAGAGAGTAAAAGTACTTTGTTAGACAGTAAAAGTAATTTGTTAGAGAGTAAAAGTACTTTGTACATAGAGTATCTTACTCTGTTGAAGCAGTCGATCTCATTCAGTCTCTGTTGAATCCGTCTGACCAGCTGATCAGCAGGAAGCTCCTGAACACACACACACACACACACACACACACAGTCTCTGTGAGTGTGTGAGTGTACCTGCTCTGTGTGTGTGTGTGTGTGTGTGTGTGTGTACCTGCTCTGTGATTGTGTGTGTGTGTGTGTGTGTACCTGCTCTTTGTGTGTGTGTGTGTGTGCCTGCTCTGTGATTGTGTGTGTGTGTGTACCTGCTCTGTGTGTGTGTGTACCTGCTGTGTGATTGTGTGTGTACCTGCTCTGTGTGTGGTGTGTGTGTGTGTACCTGCTCTGTGTGTGTGTGTGTGTGTGTGTGTGTACCTGCTCTGTGATTGTGTGTGTGTTTACCTGCTCTGTGATTGTGTGTGAGTGTGTGTGTACCTGCTCTGTGTGTGTGTGTGTGTGTACCTGCTCTGTGTGTGTGTGTACCTGCTCTGTGTGTGTGTGTGTACCTGCTCTGTGATTGTGTGTGTGTGTACCTGCTCTGTGATTGTGTGTGTGTGTACCTGCTCTGTGTGTGGTGTGTGTGTGTGTGTGTGTGTGTGTGTGTACCTGCTCTGTGATTGTGTGTGAGTGTGTGTGTACCTGCTCTGTGTGTGTGTGTACCTGCTCTGTGATTGTGTGTGTGTGTGTGTACGTGCTCTGTGATTGTGTGTGTGTGTGTGTGTGTGAGTACCTGCTCTGTGATTGTGTGTGTGTGTGTGTACCTGCTCTGTGATTGTGTGTGTTTGTGTGTACCTGCTCTGTGATTGTGTGTGTGTGTGTGTGTACCTGCTCTGTGATTGTGTGTGTGTGTGTGTACCTGCTCTGTGATTGTGTGTGTGTGTGTGTGTACCTGCTCTGTGATTGTGTGTGTGTGTGTGTACCTGCTCTGTGATTGTGTGTGTGTGTGTGTACCTGCTCTGTGATTGTGTGTGTGTGTGTGTACCTGCTCTGTGATTGTGTGTGTGTGTGTGTGTACCTGCTCTGTGATTGTGTGTGTGTGTGTGTACCTGTGTGCTGTGGACTTGGTCCTCCAGTAGACTGTCTGTGGTCACACGGACGGCTCTCAGCTCAGCACTCAGCTTTATGGCCTGAAGGACAAAGACAACAACCACAGAAGAAGAAGTGATGAGAGGAAGTCTGGAGACTCGGCTCTTCTTCATGCATCAGCTGTATTATTATTATTTTATATTATTGTAGTTGTTCAACACTGTGGACCAGTGTTAGAGAACAACAACAACAACAACAGAGAGCAGCTGATGTGACCACAGACTGAAGACCAAACACTGAAGGAACTCTTCTTCTTCATTGGTGTCGCTCACACTGACAGAGAATCAATGAAGCTTCCTGTAACACTCACCACTGAGAGTTTACCAACAGCTGGAGGACCCAGGACCAGGACCCTGGGGACTACCACAGACAGAGAGACACACAGTGAAGTTGAGTGTCTACACACTTTAACAATAATTTTTTCTTCATTAAAAATAACTAATATTCATGTTTGAGTGTTGAGTGTTTAATAAAGTGAGGACAGACAGGAAGTAGAGTCACAGCTCCCTCTAGTGGCTCAACTCATGTCTGCCTCAGACCGAGTCTCTGAGAGACCAAACACCTCCAGAGTACTAAATATAATCTAGTAATAATAACTATCCCAGGACTCCTCCCGGGGGTCTTGGTCACCTGGTTGAGACCCGCTGTCCCCCTCCAGCTGGAAGACTTACTGTCCACACTGGTCCTCTGCAGCAGACGGATCAGGTAAGTGATCGGATCCTCAGGCTGATCAACCACCAGGCTGGACAACATGGTCTGAGACACACACACACACACACACACACACACACACACACACACACACAGACTCAGTGAGGTGGTCCTGCTGGTCTCAGATCTGCAGCAGGTTCTTTCTTACCTGCACCAGGTGAGAGATGTTGTGTTGGTCAGCGTAGACAGAGGTGTGAGGAGGAGCCCTCAGAGGTTTCACCGTCTCATCCATCAGATGCTGCTTTCTCCTGAGGACCATGAACACATCACATTTAGAATGAATCAATGATCCTGAAACTTACACCACTTTGAGGTACTTGTACTTTACATTAGTATTACTTCATACTTCTACTCCACTACGTCAGACGTTTCTCATGTAATCAAGTGAAAACTGACCTGTAAGCTGACGTTAACATTAATACTAGCATTGACTTTAACGTCAATGCTTACGTTACAATTTTAGTTGTTAACTAACATTGATGTAAACACGTTAGCTAACATTGACGTAAACACGTTAGCTAACATTGACGTTAACACGTTAACTAGCATTGATGTAAACACGTTAGCTAACATTGACGTAAACACGTTAGCTAACATTGACGTTAACACGTTAACTAGCATTGATGTAAACACGTTAGCTAACATTGACGTTAACTAACATTGACGTTAACAAGTTAACTAGCATTGCCTTTAACATGTTAGCTAACATTGACGTTAACATGTTAGCTAACATTGAGTTAACTAGCATTGACGTTAACAGGTTAACTAGCATTGCCTTTAACATGTTAGCTAACATTGACGTTAACATGTTAGCTAACATTGACGTTAACATGTTAGCTAACATTGAGGTAAACACGTTAACATTAAAACTGACGTTAGCTTCTAAAGGTGTGTTCACACCAAACGCGATGAACGCGGTGAGATTACATACAAAGTCTATGTACAGACGCGATGAATGCGATGGCGCGGCGCGTTTGGTGCGTTTGGTGCGGCGCGATTGACGGTCAAAACGCCGAAACGCCCCAAATGCACAAGTTAAAATATTTTAACTTCTGCGAAAAAATCGCGTGACGCTCCAGCGCGATAGCCTATCAGCGTTGAGTTGATCCCCACGTCATCAGTGAAGTCCTGCTGTTGTTGAATCAGGAAATAAATACTGTAGCCGCCATGTTCACCCAAACAATGAATAGACGCTGCCGTATTTACGTCTGGATGACGTTATTGTGAGTGTTGATGGAGCTGCTACAATGTTAGCATAGCCTAGCACCGATCAATCCGAGCTCCATTGAGAAAGCAAGTGCAAATCGGCATCATTATGTAGTTATTTCTGAGTCCCTTTTTGTCGGTTTATTGCCGTTAAATCACAGCCAAGTCAGTTTATTGTGTGTTCATACAGCTGTAGTAAACAGCCGACATGTGGCTCACTAGACATGACATGAGCGTTTAGTTCCCCGTGATATCTGGGACTTCCACAACACCTACTGAACAGAAATAGAGGTGATTTTTCTACGGTTGATGGCGGACAGTTGAACGGCTTTCAGGCCGATAAGCCACGCCTCCTCTCCGGCGCGTCCAGCGCGATGGACGCGATGCACGCGAATAAACACAAATAGTCCCGGCGATACCGGCGTTCATCGCGTTTGGTGTGAACACACCTTAACTCTTAGTCTTAAACGTTGTTTCTGTTAATAGTTGAAACGTCATAATAAACCCTCCTGAAGGTATTAACTGTAGAAACCTTCTCACCTGTTCAACGAGCCGGTTGCTAAGGAAGCATTTGCTTGTTGTTAGGGAATGACGTCTTCAGCTCGCGCGGTGCCAGGAGTCTCTGCTGGCGTTGCAGGGCAACGCAGTCCGTAACTGTACGTTTACTGTTAACAACATGAAGTAGAAACATCTGCTGTCATCATTTATCAAAATGTGAAAAAGTTTGGTTTGTAATAAAATGTTAAAATGTTATGAAAATATGACTTCCGGTCTTCATAACCTTCAAAATAAGAGCCGTCTGGACGGGACGTAGTAAGAAGAAGAAGAGAAGTGTAGAAGAAGAGAAGTGTAGAAGAAGAGAAGTGTAGAAGAAGAGGTGTAGAAGAAGAGAAGTGTAGAAGAAGAGTAACGGAACTACAAGCATGAACCGAGCCGCGGGCTCTCTCGCGCCCCCATCAGGGAGGCAGAGGTACTGTTTGCTCCTCTGAGGTTTGATGTCAGATAAAGACTGAATAAGTTCTACACACACGTGAAATACAATACATGACCTATTGTATGGAATAAAGGACTTATAATACAAGTGTCTACACATATTACAGCGGTGACAAACAATGAGAAAACAACAGGCGCGCGCTCAACCTGTCTTGCGCAATCTGAGGTGGCACAGCTCGCGTGTCTCTGTTTGAACAGGACACGAGCTAATTCAGAGATTTTGATATTAAAAATGCTTGAAATCATACAGAAATTACATTTATAGCACAGATCAGTAGATACATATTATTTATTTTATTTCATCATGTTTTTTACTTTTCATGATGTCAGGTGAGGCTCTGCCTCGTCCCTGATTCAAACTATATGATAATCAGCTCCATACTTCTAATATCACACCTCTTTATTTAGTCATGTTTCATATTTTTTAAATAATAGATTTAAAATATCAAATATTTATCCCCTTACACACAATCATACAAATAAATACGTGTATCACATTTAACAGACTTCACAGTAAACACTGCGTAGTCACAATAGTAATTATAATTATTACGAGTATTTAATCTTTTTTGGTTTGTTATTGTCAATGTAAGATATTTATATATATATAAATATAAGTATTTTTCCTGTTCCTATCATTGTTCTACCTGCATGTTCTTCGTCTACAGACACATTGAGGTTAAAAGCACAGAAACACTGGAGATCAACATGTAAATCAAGAACCACTCAGAGGTTTTACACGTCTTTATTTCTAGAGTTCACAGTTTAACATTCGTCAGATCTCTGAAGCAACAGCAACGTTGCTGAGGAGGATTTGCCGTGTTGAGTTGCTGAGAAAGAAACGAGTCATTGAGGTTTATTCATCAGAAGAAGTCTTTGGTTTAAAGGTGCAGTGACATAATGTCAGCACAGAGCTAGCCTAGCTTAGCATAACGATAGCTTAGCATAACGACAGGAAGCAGCATTTTGAACTACTGTACTGAGCCCATCCTGGACCGGTCTCTGTAGTGGACACACAGACCTCGTCCTGGACCGGTCTCTGTAGTGGGATGTGTTGGGGTTTAAGGTTGAGGACCAGAGTCTTGCTGGTTGGTGGACTAATAAATTAGCATGTTAGCAAGTAAATGTAAAATATAAAGGACCAAGACCTGAACCCTGAGGAACCCCACAACCAATTATCACCACTGCCATAATGTTATGTAACTCTAGCCGTTTGCTAACATGTTAGCATTTGCTAACATTAGCATTTGCTAACATGTTAGCCGAGTCTACTTCAGGAGATGCTAACACATCAGGTACTGGTTCTGCTGCCCCTAGTGGGTTAAATAACGTACTGGGAAGAACCACAACAGTCGCTAACTCGTCAACGGATTCCTGAGAAAGTCAGATTTAGTGTTTAGATGCTGCAGAGGACAGCGCGGCAGTTTCATGTTACAGCTAACGATGCACGATTAGCATAGCTGCTGTTAGCTTCTTTGATAATTCGCCAACACTAAATAAACAGTTTTGGCTTTAATAAGATGTTTCCTGACTACAAATCCCATCGGACACGAGAACTACATTCAAACTCATCAAGTACAATCAGGACCTTCAGTCGCAGAAAACACCAGAGCTAACAAGCTAACAAGCAACATAGCAACATTAGCAACATTAGCCTGTTAGATAACAAGCTATTGTTAGCTAACAGGCTAATGTAAGCTAACAGGCTAATGTTCGCTGTGTTACCATTAAGGCTGTAATGTCGCTCATGTTTTTATCGTAACAATAAATATGTTAAAAACAAAACATTTATGGATCAATTTGTTCTGTTGTACTTTTTGGTTTGCTGTTCTGTAGTTTTTGAGTTTTCACCTTCACGTTATCTGTGAATGTTGTTATAAATGTAATGATTAAGAAGACAAAATCAAACGTTAGCTAACATCAAGCAGTACATTTCATTCGTTTTGACAAAGTCTTTTTCTGGCACTAATAATATCAACCTGGTAGTTTATGTCAAACTAACTAACATCAACTTTGCTAGCTAACCAACATTAGCAAAAACGTTCTGAATGTTAGTTAGCTTAAAGGCTAATCTTAGCAACAAGGTTCTGAATGTTAGTTAGCTTAAAGGCTAATCTTAGCGACAAGGTACTGAATGCAAGTTAGCTTAAAGGCTAATCTTAGCAACAACGTTCGGAATGTTAGTTAGCTTAAAGGCTAATCTTAGCAACACGTGCCTCAGTTGTAGGTTTTTCAAAGCTTGTTAAAAATGTTGTGTTGAATGATTCTATATGAACCTTAAAAACAAAGCATGTAGCATGTAGCACCGAGGGTGACTGAAGGTCCTGACCTGGTTTAGATTGTGGACTGTTAGCATGGCTAGCTAGTTAGCGGTAGCCTGCTAACACCTGGAGCAGGTGCTTTTATCTCCACCTTCATCTGACTCAACATCCCTCTCCATTCCTCCCTCCTTCCTCCCTCATCCCTCCCTCATCCCTCCTTCGCCCCTCCTTCATCCCCCTTTCGCCCCTCCTTCGTCCCTCCTTCACCCCTCCTTCACCCCTCCTTCGTCTTTCCTTCACTCCCCCTCAGTACTCGGGCAGCGTCTCGTCGTAGTCCATGATGCTGAGTTCGTGCCTCCTCTGGCGGACAGCGAGTGTCAGGTCTCCAGGAGGTGCAGGAGGTCCAGAGGAGGTCCGGCTGTGAGCTGAAGCCCAGCTCGGGGGCTCCGTCTGAGGACTCCCTGCAAGGAGGATCTCTGCCTCCTGACCCAGAGGAGGGCTATCTGGCTGGTCCTCCTGCTTCTCTTCCTGGTTCTCCTCTTCCTCCCCCTCCTGCTCCTCCTCCTCCTCCTGGCTGTGATTGGTCAGTCTGAACAGCTGCCGTGCACGCTGCTCCAGGAAGGAGCCGACGGCCAGGGGGGAGTCGATGGGGGAGAGGGAGAGGGGGGAGGATGAGCAGGAGGGGAGGTGCAGGGGGGAGGTGGAGAAGGTCTCCGCAGCTCCGTTTATTATACCAACAGAAGAAGAAGAGAAGGGGCGGGGCTTGTGGCCGGCCTGAGGTGCCGGTAAGGCGACGCTGCCGCCGTTTGGCCTGAGGGATGACATTACATGACCTCATCAATGACATCATCACTGACATCATCACTGACATCATCACTGACATCATCAACTGTATCTGACGAGCTGCGACATCAGTTACCTGCTGTGTGCGTCCAGGTGGATCTGGCTGTACAGGTGAAGCGTCTCCGTCTGCAGCGTCTGGGTGACTCTCCTCAGAGCCTCACAGCGACTCTCACACGCCGACAGCTCGCCTCTGACAACAAACAACAAGCTGCTCGTTCAGCTGTCTGCTCACCTGAGGACAGCCGAGGACTGTCTGCGTGTGTATGTTGCATTAAATAACGCTACTTTGAGTTAAATTACGTTATATTAGGTTAAGTTACGTTAAGTTAAACGTCAACATATCTGAAGAAGCGTCTGAAAACATCATCGTGATCTTATTAAACTTTATCTTTATGTACTTCCTGTTTACATCTTGGTAAACAATCGTTACTTCTCATTAGTTTTAAATTCACTACATTCATGTTTATATTAAACTTCCTGTTTGTGTTATTTGATGTTTGTTCCTCTATGATGTTTTTATTTTTGATGAGATGAATGACTTCCTGTTTCCCACTGTACTGACATCACATGAACACATCATTAGTAGATCTGACTCCAGGACCCTGACCTGCTCTGGGCCTTGGTGTCCTCCAGCAGTTTCTTCTGATCCAGGATCAGCTGGTCTTTCTTGGCCAGCTGGTTCTCCAGCTCTGCTGTCCTGTGATTGGCTGCTTCCAGCTTCTGTCTCTGCTGGACGTCGCTGTCCTTCAGCCGCTGGTACTCCTTACCCACACTGCACTGCAGCATGGACGCTTCCTGACCCACGCACGCACATGGAGACAATAACTGAGAACAACACGGTGGTCCCTGAACGCCACACCAATCACCGGTCAATCACGTTACTCTCTGAACACCCTGTTCTCCTGTTCTCATGTTCTCATGTTCTCATGTTCTCATGTTCTCATGTTCTCATGTTCTCCTGTTCTCCTGTTCTCATGTTCTCCTGTTCTCCTGTTCTCATGTTCTCATGTTGGTCCCTGAAGTGTGATCTGATACTAAACTCTGGTTCAGTTCATTGTATTCATGTTCACGGCCTCTGATAATGAATACGTTTCATTTCATGTCTGTACATTTCACAACTTGGGTCAAAAGCTTAAAAAGCAGATGGACGATTTAATTAGTCTCTACTTTGATTAAGAGCTTTGTGGAGAGTGTGTGTGTGTGTGTGTGTGTGTGTCCTCACAGTGTGCTGGTGTGTCTCTCCTCCAGTCAGCTGTTCACTCATAGCTCGGTTAGTTTCTCTCAGCAGGACGAGCTGCTGGTTCAACAGGAAGATCTGCTGCTGCAGCTGCTCACTGCTGCACAACTGTACACAGGAACACACTGTTACACACTGTTACACAGTTACACACTGTTACACACTGTTACACACAGTAACACACAGTAACACACAGTTACACACTGTTACACACTGTTACACACTGTAACACACAGTTACACACTGTAACACACAGTAACACACAGTAACACACAGTAACACACTGTTAAACACAGTAACACACAGTAACACACAGTAACACACTGTTAAACACAGTAACACACTGTAACACACAGTTACACACTGTAACACACAGTAACACACAGTAACACACTGTTAAACACAGTAACACACAGTAACACACAGTAACACACTGTTAAACACAGTAACACACTGTAACACACAGTTACACACTGTAACACACTGTAACACACTGTTACACACAGTAACACACAGTAACACACTGTTAAACACAGTAACACACAGTAACACACTGTTAAACACAGTAACACACAGTAACACACTGTTAAACACAGTAACACACTGTTACACACACTCTCCTCACCTTGAGTGACAGCTGGGTCAGCTGGTGTTCTGCATTGTAAGCCTTGTTACTGGCTTTCTGAAGCTCCGCCTCCAGGTCCCTCAACATGCTCTGATTCTCCTGGAACTCGCTCTGCAACAGCCAATCACAACACAGGATCATCACAACCCTTCATCCTGATGATGTGTGTACCAGCACAGTGTGTATTAGTATTGTACGAGTACCTTGAGTCTCTGCTTGTCTCTCTGCTCGTCCTGTTGTTGCAGCAGCAGCTGTTGGTTGTGTGTGTGCAGCTGCGTGGTGTGTGTGTGTGTGTCGTGCTGTAGCTGTGTGTATCGTCTCTGTTCTTCCTGCAGACTCGACTTCAGAGAGCGAATCTCTTCGTCCTGAACGCTCAGCTGACCCTTCTGTAAGATGTCCACATGTAGATATCACGACTCCGTGTTTCATGCTAACGTGCTTGTGTTTCATGCTAACGTGCTAATGTGAGACTACTGTGTGTTTGCGATCAATGTGTTACCATGGCAACGACGTGCTCCTCCAGCGCGGTGGCGTTGATGACTCTACGCAGAAGACGGCGGTTTCTGACGGCATGTTGCTGACGTTTGAAACGTTCGTACTGCAGCTGACTGTGGACCAACAACAGCTGACTCCTCAGAGACTGAAGCTCCTCCCCCTGGGCGGGGCCTAACACACACACAGTCCGTGTTACACCTGTTGGGATCAATTATCTGCATTTATGCTCACCTCAAATCTGAAGGTGATGCGTTTAAAGCCTTCAAGATGAATCATGTTAATGAGGTGAATCATGTTAATGAAGTGAATCATGTTAATGATGTGAATCATGTTAATGAAGTGAATCATGTTAATGATGTGAATCATGTTAATGAGGTGAATCATGTTAATAAGGTGAATCACGTTAATGATGTGAATCATGTTAATGAGGTGAATCATGTTAATGATGTGAATCACGTTAATGAAGTGAATCACGTTAATGATGTGAATCATGTTAATGAGGTGAATCATGTTAATGATGTGAATCATGTTAATGAGGTGAATCATGTTAATGAGGTGAATCATATTAATGAGGTGAATCATGTTAATGAGGTGAATCATATTAATGAGGTGAATCATGTTAATGAGGTGAATCATGTTAATGAAGTGAATCATGTTAATGAGGTGAATCATGTTAATTATGTGAATCACCTTAATGAGGTGAATCATGTTAATGAAGTGAATCATGTTAATGAAGTGAATCATGTTAATGAGGTGGATCATATTAATGAGGTGAATCATGTTAATGAGGTGAATCATGTTAATGAAGTGAATCATGTTAATGAGGTGAATCATGTTAATTATGTGAATCACGTTAATGAGGTGAATCATGTTAATGAAGTGAATCATGTTAATGAAGTGAATCATGTTAATGAAGTGAATCATGTTAATGAAGTGAATCATGTTAATGAGGTGAATCATGTTAATGAGGTGAATGATGAGTGTCATAACTGTTAGTTTCTGGTACCTTTGGTTTTCATGCTCTGCTGTTTACCTCCACAATGACTCCGATCCACCGACTTATTCACTGCTGACAACCTGACACACACACGCAAACACATTGATTATAACATCCGAATCAGACGTCAAACATGTTTTAATGAAGTGTTATGTGAGTTTAACTGGACTTAGACTCAGCTGGACTGGAGAACCACAGGGCTCCATTTTGGGTCCACTGCTGGGTCAAACTCTTTGTTAATGATCTCTATGGTAACAGTCTCACCTTCTGCTGAGGTGTTCATGAGCGTCGTGTCCGTGGACAATCAGCTGATCCAAAACCTCCAGAGGAGAGATGGAGATTTGCTCCTCCTCCCTGTCCTCCTCCTCTCCTCCGCCTCGTCCCTTCTCCTGCTCCCTTGTTGCTCTCTCCAACGCCTCCTACAGGACAAAGCATATTCATCAATGACATGAAAGTATTGACCAACAGCAGCCTGGATCCACTAATCTACTGTGACTTATTACAATGATAGTTTTACATAATCAGCTAAATATTCAGCTGTGACTTTGATCTTTCAGAAAACACGAAGAAAGACATTACTCAATTAATTAATGAGCAAGATAAGAATATTTCAGCAGGAAGAGAAAACAAGATTTAATAACGTCACAGGTTTTATATGAACGTTTCCTGGTTCCAGTAGCGAGCCGTGTATGTTCTAGCTGGGCCTCACTGCTGTCCTGCAGCAGAGTCACCTCCTAATAACCTCATGATGCACAGCTACGGTTATTATTCGTTTCTAGGGGTGTAACAACACACGTATTCGTATGAAACCGTTCGGTACGAGGCTAACGAACCGAACAATACGTTTGAATAATACTAGTGCATTTGGAAAATGCAGAAGCTTAAATTGTAGTAAATATAATGTTTTCTGCGCTCACTAGGAGACAGCGGTCTGTGACCTCTGAACCGGAAAAAAAAGAAAAAAAAAAAAAAGACAGCTGAGGCACAGCACGTGTGTTCTGGGAGGCTACGCTAAACTAGCTTAATGAGAAAACAACATCAGCAACACACATTCTGCTACACACTCGAGGGCCGTTCAGATATTAGATGTAAAAAACAAACTCAGGTGACTTACCAAATGCTGTTCACTTGAAGACAAACTCCATCCTCCTTTCTTTGTTGACAAAGAGTTTAATCTCACGGTTAAATCCCAACTCACTAATCTGTTTCTCCTCCTTCAGACGTTGAGTGTTAAAAAAACAAAAGCTAGGTAAAAAAATAATAATCTACACCAAGAAAAATGTCATCATTTCTTCCATATCTTTCAATTTTAACTCTTTCTACTCCGACTAAGCTCTGCTGGCTACGTTAAGTTTCGTTTCACAATAGTCACGTGCTCTCGCCCACTGACCAATCACAGCTCACGCTGCACGTCACTGCAGAGCTGCTGCTGAAAACTGAGCTGTGTGTTAATGCTGACGTAGCTATAGGCCAGCTAGCAGCTCTGACACGTCAAAGAATACGCCCACCATGTCAAACTAAAGATCTGATTGGTTGAAGACTATGACGATCAACAACATCGTCCCCATTCACTTAACCTGCACATGGATTCACTGGTGAGTCTGCAGGCCTGGGGCCTCTCTTCTACCTAGAGACACAGAGGTGAACTCTGATTGGATCAAAGCTCTACTTAAAACAAGCTGCACTGAAGCAGAGCAGCTGAGGAGCACAGTAGCTGTGCAATGAGAACATAAGATAATGGGGACAATATTTATATAAATTATAATACATGTAGTGTATTTAAGAAGAATTATTAAATTATAAAATAGCTCTAACTTTGTGATTCTGTTTAGGCCAGCAGAGAAGGCTTTGCAGGCCCACCACTGGTATACACGTATATATATATATACACACACATATATATATATATATATATATACACATACACATATATATATATATATATACATACACACACACATATATATATATATACGTATATATATGTGTATATATACACATATATACACATATATACACATACATATATATATATATATATATATATATATATATATATATGTATGTCTAATGTGGCCTTCCTGTTCTTCAGAGTCACCAGAGGTTGCACCTTGTTGTGAACTGTATTTAGAGTCATGGAGGCGTCTCTTGATTGTAGACTTTAACAACGACACTCCACCTCCTCCAGAGTGTTCTGGACTTCAGTAGATGTTATGAAGGGTTTCTCTTCACCACGGTTCACCAGTGTTTTCAGCCTAACAATGTTCTCCTTCACTCACATCGACACCTTTTAGGTCCGCATGCTGAGAGTACCAAGGACCAGCTACCAACTGCAAATATGACATTTTGAATCGTATTGTCTGCATCATTTGTCATGAAATAGTGACAGAAGAGGCCACATCTGGCCATGAAACCGTTTGTCAGACAATTGTCCAGTTACTTCTGATCCTCTGAACGTGGGATGATGTAGAAATGGCCGTAATTCCTAAACGTTATTGTGATTTTTTTGTTTTATCCATTGAATTAAAGCTGAAAGTCTTCAACCACATGTTGACTGATTAGTTTCAAATCCACTGGAGTTGTGTAAATAAGCAAAATTAGAAAAATTGTGTCATCGTCCAAATACTTATGGCCCTGACTGTATAATATATATATATATATATATATATATTATACACACACACACATATACAGTATATGTGTATATATATATGTATTTATACCTGACTAACCACTAGTCTCACCTGTGGTATTTGGTTTACCTGAGTTATCCTTCCGATGAACAGCATGGCGGCTCGTGGCACAGCGAGCTCAAACAGGAGCTCGTACGGGGGGGCGGGGCTCTGGCCGGAAGGGGCGGAGCCTCCCTCCTCTGATCTCTGGGTGGTGAAGGACGAGGAGGAGGAGGGGTGAGGGGGGGTGAAGCAGAGTGAGAGGGAGCAGGGAGAAGAGGGGAGGGCTGAACCATGACGGGGGGTGGAGGTGAGGAGGAGCGGTTGAGAGGAGGAGGAGGAGGAGGAGGAGGAGGAAGGCTGCTGGGGTCTGACGTCTGCAGAGAAATGATGAACATAAAGATCAATAACTATTCTCCTCCTATAAATAAAGGGACCAACCAGCTGATCAACTCACCTTCTCTGATGTTACTGATGACATCACTCTGGCCTCTTCCCTGCAGCTCTGTGATTGGCTGAATGGACGACACCTCCAGCTGTGTGACCAGCTTCACCTGTGAGGAAGACAGAGAGAGAGACCCCTTCACAATAAAAGCCTTCTAGTGAGGACAGCGGAGCTTCACGTCTACCTGCTGACTGATCTCACCTGGTCGTTGTTGTGACCGCCATCTTGGTTTTCTTCAGTCAGCGGCGTTGCTGGGATGGTGGCTGATGAGGGACTTCTCACACCTGGACACACAACAGACAGACGGGTTTCACCTGTCTCACAGAGTGTAACCTGTCTCTCAGTGTCTCACCTCTCTCACCTGTCTCACAGTGTCTCACCTGTCTCACCTGTCTCACCTGTCTCTCAGTGTCTAACCTGTCTCACCTGTCTCTCAGTGTCTCACCTCTCTCACCTGTCTCTCAGTGTCTCATATTGTCTAACCTGTCTCTCAGTGTCTCACCTGTCTCTCAGTGTCTCACCTCTCTCACCTGTCTCTCAGTGTCTCATATTGTCTAACCTGTCTCTCAGTGTCTCACCTGTCTCTCAGTGTCTCACCTGTCTCTCAGTGTCTCACCTGTCTCTCAGTGTCTCACCTGTCTCAGCTGAGATGGAGGCGGTCCTGCTCAGTAGGGAGGGGGAGTCTGTTGCAGCAGGTTCAGGAGGGGGCGTCGACAAACCACATTGTGAGGACGGACTCCAAGTGACATCATCAGCCTGAACACAAATATGTAGTAAGCAAGGGAAGGAAGGAAGGAAGGAAGGTAATGAATGAAAGGAGTTGTACCTGTACGTAGGAGCTGTTGAGAGTCAGACGTTCAGACAGCAGCTGAGGACAAACTGAACTTCCTGTCAATCAGAACAATGAATAATTAACATCTTTAAAACACATCAAAGCCTTTAATATAGTTGAACTCATGAATTATTCACCAGTTAAATGCTGAAACTTTTAGTTTCATTTTGTGAATAAATTAATAACTTTCTTGAAGTTATTCCATCATCATTACATTACAGTCACCTGAGCTCCAGGTGTGTGTGTGTGTGTTACCTGAGCTCCAGGTGTGTGTGTGTGTTACATGAGCTCCAAGTGTGTGTGTGTGTCACCTGAGCTCCAGGTGTGTGT
>NC_136532.1:28416850-28456622 GCF_910591455.1 Pholis gunnellus
CGCTATCGAGCTGACATGATCGGCCTGCAGATGTCTTCAGGCCTGGACTCTCATCAATGTGACATCTGGTGAAGATCTGATGATGTGAGTCGAGTTACAGCAGTTTATTCGTTCATGGCGAATAGTTTTTTTTTGCAGCCACGGATACAAAGTACGATAACTTTTTGATCTTTGAGTAACTCTGAAATGCTGAAGGTCTGAAGAGCAGACTGACCACATCTGAAGTGGATCGGGTTAAATCTCTAGGAGTGCGTTAAAGTAGGGCTCCTTGAAACGGTCCAAAAACGTCATACAATTAAAAATGACCGACTTCCTGTTTGGTTTAGTGAAAAATTCCTGGAGGAGTTTTTCACAAATTTCGCAAATTCTGGCTTGCGAGCCAAATTTCAAAATGTTTCCAGTATCCCAAACACTATAATAAACAATAGAATAACAATACTCTACGTCGGTGCTCGGGCCCTAACTAGTATTAGTTTGAGTACTAGCATTAGTTCTAGTACAAGTATTAGTACTAGTACTAGTACTAGTTTGAGTACTAGCATTAGTAGTATCACTCACAGTAGTACTTGTACCTTGAGGCAGCGCAGCAGCGACGGCAGCAGAGCCGAGCGGCTGATGTGATGAACCCACGGAGGCTGTTTCCGGATCAGGTGACCCAGCAGGGTCAGACCGGCCAGTCTGGATCCTGGTCTGTTCAGAGACTCGTTCAGCTTCTCCAGCAGCGGCTGACGAACCGTCACAACGTGATTATGATCATAAACAACACAGATCACTATAAACATATACAGCAACCAGAGTCAGCTGACCTTGTGATGAGGCTCTCTGATGGAGGACAGGAGGAGCACCACCTGGGACGAGGACGAGTCCAGGTAATACTCCACCAGAGAGGACAGGACAGCACCTCCTCTGTCTGGGAGGACACACTACAAGTCACACTGGGCTCTGTTTAGATACCCACAATGCATTGCAATGTGGGCCTAACGCCATACTTGTTTCAATCATGGACCAAAGAAGAACATCAAATGTGTAAATGTACAATATATACTAGTGTCCCACAGAGACAACAAATACTACTGAAGACATATGGACACACATACAGGTACAAGGCAGGTAGAGACAGGTAGGAGACAGGTAGGAGACAAGTAGGAGACAAGTAGGAGACAAGTTGGAGACAAGTAGGAGACAAGTAGGAGACAGGTATGAGACAGGTAAAGACAGGTAGGAGACAGGTAGGAGACAGGTAGGAGACAAGTTGGAGACAAGTAGGAGACAGGTAGGAGACAGGTTGGAGACAAGTAGGAGACAGGTATGAGACAGGTAAAGACAGGTAGGAGACAGGTAGGAGACAGGTAGGAGACAAGTAGGAGACAAGTTGGAGACAAGTAGGAGACAAGTAGGAGACAGGTTGGAGACAAGTAGGAGACAGGTATGAGACAGGTAAAGACAGGTAGGAGACAGGTAGGAGACAGGTAGGAGACGAGTTGGAGACAAGTAGGAGACAGGTAGGAGACAGGTATGAGACAGGTAAAGACAGGTAGGAGACAAGTAGGAGACAGGTATGAGACAGGTAAAGACAGGTAGGAGACAAGTAGGAGACAAGTTGGAGACAAGTAGGAGACAAGTAGGAGACAGGTTGGAGACAAGTAGGAGACAAGTTGGAGACAAGTAGGAGACAAGTAGGAGACAGGTAGGAGACAGGTTGGAGACAAGTAGGAGACAAGTTGGAGACAAGTAGGAGACAGGTAGGAGACAGGTAAAGACAGGTAGGAGACAAGTAGGAGACAGGTAGGAGACAAGTAGGAGACAAGTTGGAGACAAGTAGGAGACAAGTAGGAGACAGGTTGGAGACAAGTAGGAGACAAGTTGGAGAAAAGTAGGAGACAAGTAGGAGACAGGTAGGAGACAAGTAGGAGACAAGTTGGAGACAAGTAGGAGACAGGTAAAGACAGGTAGGAGACAAGTAGGAGACAGGTAGGAGACAAGTAGGAGACAAGTTGGAGACAAGTAGGAGACAGGTAGGAGACAGGTATGAGACAGGTAAAGACAGGTAGGAGACAGGTATGAGACAGGTAAAGACAGGTAGGAGACAAGTAGGAGACAGGTATGAGACAGGTAAAGACAGGTAGTAGACAAGTAGGAGACAGGTAGGAGACAAGTAGGAGACAAGTTGGAGACAAGTAGGAGACAAGTAGGAGACAGGTTGGAGACAAGTAGGAGACAAGTAGGAGACAGGTAGGAGACAGGTAAAGACAGGTAGGAGACAGGTAGGAGACAGGTAGGAGACAAGTAGGAGACAAGTTGGAGACAAGTAGGAGACAGGTAGGAGACAGGTATGAGACAGGTAAAGACAGGTAGGAGACAAGTAGGAGACAGGTAGGAGACAAGTAGGAGACAGGTAGGAGACAAGTAGGAGACAAGTTGGAGACAATAGGAGACAAGTAGGAGACAGGTAGGAGACAAGTAGGAGACAAGTTGGAGACAGGTAAAGACAGGTAGGAGACAAGTAGGAGACAGGTAGGAGACAAGTAGGAGACAAGTTGGAGACAGGTAGGAGACAGGTAGGAGACAGGTAAAGACAGGTAGGAGACAAGTAGGAGACGGGTAGGAGACAAGTAGGAGACAAGTAGGAGACAGGTTGGAGACAAGTAGGAGACAGGTTGGAGACAAGTAGGAGACAGGTATGAGACAGGTAAAGACAGGTAGGAGACAAGTAGGAGACAGGTAGGAGACAAGTAGGAGACAAGTTGGAGACAAGTAGGAGACAAGTAGGAGACAGGTAGGAGACAAGTAGGAGACAGGTAGGAGACAAGTAGGAGACAAGTTGGAGACAAGTAGGAGACAAGTAGGAGACAAGTTGGAGACAAGTAGGAGACAGGTAGGAGACAAGTAGGAGACAAGTTGGAGACAATAGGAGACAAGTAGGAGACAGGTAGGAGACAAGTAGGAGACAAGTTGGAGACAAGTAAGAGACAGGTAGGAGACAGGTAAAGACAGGTAGGAGACAAGTAGGAGACAGGTAGGAGACAAGTAGGAGACAAGTTGGAGACAAGTAGGAGACAAGTAGGAGACAGGTAGGAGACAGGTATGAGACAGGTAGGAGACAAGTAGGAGACAGGTAGGAGACAAGTAGGAGACAAGTTGGAGACAAGTAGGAGACAAGTAGGAGACAGGTAGGAGACAGGTATGAGACAGGTAAAGACAGGTAGGAGACAAGTAGGAGACAGGTATGAGACAGGTAAAGACAGGTAGGAGACAAGTAGGAGACAGGTAGGAGACAAGTAGGAGACAAGTTGGAGACAAGTAGGAGACAAGTAGGAGACAGGTTGGAGACAAGTAGGAGACAGGTATGAGACAGGTAAAGACAGGTAGGAGACAAGTAGGAGACAGGTAGGAGACAAGTAGGAGACAAGTTGGAGACAAGTAGGAGACAAGTAGGAGACAGGTAGGAGACAAGTAGGAGACAAGTTGGAGACAAGTAGGAGACAGGTATGAGACAGGTAAAGACAGGTAGGAGACAAGTAGGAGACAGGTAGGAGACAAGTAGGAGACAAGTTGGAGACAAGTAGGAGACAGGTAGGAGACAGGTAAAGACAGGTAGGAGACAAGTAGGAAACGGGTAGGAGACAAGTAGGAGACAAGTAGAAGACAGGTAGGAGACAGGTAGGAGACAAGTAGGAGACAAGTAGGAGACAGGTAGGAGACAGGTAGGAGACAGGGAGGAGACAAGTAGGAGACAGGTAGGAGACAGGTAGGAGACAGGTAGAGACAGGTAGGAGACAGGTAGGAGACAGGTAGGAGACAAGTAGGAGACAGGTAGAGACAGGTAGGAGTCAGGTAGGAGACAGGTAGAGACAGGTAGGAGACAGGTAGGAGACAGGTAGGAGACAGGTAGAGACAGGTAGAGACAGGTAGGAGACAAGTAGGAGACAGGTAGATACAGGTAGGAGACAAGTAGGAGACAGGTAGAGACAGGTAGGAGACAGGTAGGAGACAGGTAGGAGACAGGTAGGAGACAGGTAAAAGACAGGTAGGAGACAGGTAGAGACAGGTAGGAGACAAGTAGGAGACAGGTAGAGACAGGTAGGAGACAGGTAGAGACAGGTAGGAGACAGGTAGGAGACAGGTAGAGACAGGTAGGAGACAGGTAGGAGACAGGTAGAGACAGGTAGGAGACAAGTAGGAGACAGGTAGAGACAGGTAGGAGACAGGTAGGAGACAAGTAGTCACAGGTAGGAGACAGGTAGGAGACAGGTAGAGACAGGTAGGAGACAAGTAGGAGACAAGTAGGAGACAGGTAGGAGACAGGTAGGAGACAGGTAAAGACAGGTAAAGACAGGTAGGAGACAGGTAGGAGACAGGTAGGAGACAGGTAGAGACAGGTAGGAGACAAGTAGGAGACAGGTAGGAGACAGGTAAAGACAGGTAGGAGACAGGTAGGAGACAGGTAGGAGACAGGTAGAGACAGGTAGGAGACAAGTAGGAGACAGGTAGGAGACAGGTAGAGACAGGTAGGAGACAAGTAGGAGACAGGTAGAGACAGGTAGGAGACAAGTAGGAGACAGGTAGGAGACAAGTAGAGTCGGACAGACTCAGGGAGACTCAGGGAGACTCACCTGTGCTCAACTGCTGATTGACAGCTGCTCTGACTTGCTCCGCCTCCTGCAGCTCTGGACTGTCCAATGAGAGCAGCAGCTCAGTGATGCTCACCTGCAGACTGGACATCATGGACACCTGGAGACAGACACAGAGACACTACACGTCTACCTCAAGCTGAGAACCTTCACTCATCTGATACAGGTGAGCTCACACCTGGGACAGGTGTATTATGATAAGATAATCCTTTATTATGGGATGTACTGAAGACAGTTTAAATGCAGTACTGTACTTGTAATAGAGTATTTATACTCTGTTACTTAGGCAGTTAAGTACAATTCTATGGTTTTTGTATTTTACTTGTGTATTTCCATTTCCTGCTACTTTATACTTCTACTTGTACTACATTTCAGAGGTAACTATTGTACTTTTTTACTGCACTCATTTTATGTTATCAATATAAAAACACAATCAACTAATAAAGTATTAATACAATATTTATCATTCTGAAAAATAAATACTTTTACTTCAGCTACTTTAAGTATGTTTAGATATTAATACTTTTGTACTTTTAGTAAAGTAAAGTTTCTGAATGCAGTACTTTTACTGTAACAGAGTATTTGTACACTGTGGTATTAGTACTTCTACTGCAGTAAAATATCTGACTACTTCTTCTGTATAAGTACATGTAGTAGTAGTACTCTGTGTGTTACGTCATCTCTGTGTGATGCCACTGTTAGGGAATTACGTGACGTCACACATCTGAAGTTAGTTGAAGAGTTCTTATTAAAGCTAAGCTAACAGTTAGCATTAGTGATAAACATCTCAGAGTTTGCATTGGTTCACAGCTAACAGCAGGATGCTAAGCTAACATGTTAGCAGCTAGTATGTCAGTCCGCTATGTGTTCTGGAGGTTAGCATGTTAGCTAACGGAGCTAAGTGTAATAAAGTGAAGTTTCCGTCGGTTACCTTCAGACCTGTTGATCCGAGCAGTGCGCGGCCATGTTGAGCAACACGAAGCCCCGCCCACCCAGCTGCTCTCAGGAGACGTCACGAGGCGTTCAGGGCCGGAGGAGAAGATGGGACAAACAAGAGAGACCGACAAAACGTTTCTTTATCGACTTTGATGAAGAGCAAATAATTAATGGAGCTAATATATTTACCTGTGTGTGTGTATGTGTGTATGTGTGTGTGTGTGTGTGTGTGTGTGTGTGTGTGTGTGTGTGTGTATGTGTGTGTGTGTGTGTGTGTGTGTGTGTGTATGTGTGTGTATGTGTGTGTGTGTGTGTGTGTATCTGTGTGTGTGTGTGTGTGTGTGGGTGTGTGTGTGTGTGTATGTGTGTGTGTGTATGTGTGTGTATGTGTGTGTGTGTATGTGTGTGTGTGTGTGTGTGTGGGTGTGTGTGTGTATGTGTGTGTATGTGTGTGTGTGTATGTGTGTGTGTGTGTGTGTGTGTGTGTGTGTGTGTGTGTGTGTGTGTGTGTGTGTGTGCAGCTGTGTGTTTTCTCAGGCTGATGATAAAAACTCAACTTTCAGGTCAGTTTGTTCCTCAGTTAGAGTCCAGGACAGTCCACTAGACCACTACACTCTACTAGACCACTACAGTCCACCACAGTCCACTACAGACCTCTACAGACCACTAAAGTCTACCACAGACCACTACAGACCACTAAAGTCTACCACAGACCACTACAGACCACTACAGACCACTACAGACCACTACAGACCACCACAGTCGTAGTGAAAATGACCAGACTTATATTATGAACATATGATGTCACAAACCTGCTCCCGCTCCTGTATAATGAGCATAAAACGTCTCTCTAAGGCGTACCCAAAGTAAACTGAGAGCTGTTCTTGAACCATGTGGACTACATGTGTGGTTCTGGTCTCTTTTGAAAGGAAACACTCTGAAGTGTTTCCCAACAGTCAGAATCACTGTGAGTGCTGCTGGCATTGAGTAGTAGAAGTTTGAAGGTTTGTATTTCAGATGAGTACAGCTGAGACTCATTAGCTGTAAACACAACGGAGCCTCAGCAGGAAGCCTTCACTAGTCCAGGTTCACGTCTGATAACAACAACCTAGGCTGTGTGTAAATGTGTATTCATAACTCAAACTAAAGCTTATTTATGTCTAAATACAGTCACCTATAAGTTATTTCACCATCATTTAAGTCTTATACACTTTGCAATGAATGTAGGGACACAAGGACCTGACTGTCACAAGTGACTTCCTCTGGAAATCCAACCCCTGAACCTGCATAGCATTGTTTTCATCATTTCATTGGCTATACGAAGCGTGAGTCATCAGAACGGTCGGCTGTAATTGGCTCGAGCGTTGAGAGAAAGAAGAGAGGCGGCGCTGTTGATCAACGTGGACTCTCGTTGGCTGTTCTAGGCTCTGAGGAGCACATGAAGCTCCTCAGAGGTCAAATGAGGTGACAATCGAAGCGTCACAATGCAGCCGCCGTTTAGAGATACAGACAGCGCCGTGTTTACATGGAAAGTGAAGGTACATTGACAACATCGCTAGTCAGCATATCTGCCGGCTAATGCAACAGCAGTCCGTGGGTGTTTATGGACGTAATAATGAGTTTTGGACTAAATCTTTTACGGTTGGTGGTTTGACGAGACATTGGTTGAACCTGCTGCTGTGATTGTATCGTGAAATGTTTTGCATGAATCAACTCTCAAGAATCGTAGCTTTCTAACGAGATATCGCTTCAGTGCCTCCCTATAAATAGCCGTTGTGTACATGATGTACAGTAAACATTCCGATAGCCCGACCGGAGTGGTAACAGGTAAGGTATTTAAAGCTCAATAATACAACATGAACGTATTTCTATTGACTCCACATGGCTCTCAACATGGCAACGCCTGAGCCGGTGGCTAGCAGCTAACAGCGCTAACAACAGTTTGTGTAACACACAGACTGTTTATAAGAAGTGGACGTTTCGAATCCTCCAGTTTAACAATTTGTCCGTCGCCATCTTGTTTTTATCAACCAGTGAACAGGAAGTGACCATATTAGGACTGAGGAGGAGTGACGTGTCTCTGGTAGAGACCTGTCAATCACCGTGTAGCCCCGCCCCTAAAGCATCCCCTGCTTTATGGTCTGTGTGACTCTAAATGGACCATCATTTACTAAATGAACATCATGCTGTATTGAAGAAGACTTGAAACTAGAGATTGAGACCATAAACTCATGTTTACAATGTTTACTGAGGTAATAAATCAAGAGAGAAGTAGAGTCATTTTCTCATAGACTTCTATACAACCAGAGGAGTCGCCCCCTGGTGGACACGAGAGAGAATGCAGCTTTAACACATGAAGCTCTGAAGAACTTTAAAGAACCGGAGGTTTGTCTCCTGGTGCTACTGTTCCTTTAAATCTGAGTTTATCTTCAGCAAAGCTGTTGGAGATAAGAAGTTTCATCAGTGAACACAGTATAAATACCAGCAGAGGGTCAGAGAGAGAAAGAGAGAGAGACAGAGAGACACAGAGAGACAGACAGACAGAGAGAGACAGACAGATGATGATGTTATTGGTGCTTCTGTTCGGTATCTGTCTGAACTCAGCCTCAGCTGCAAATGTGAGTGTTACTTTATCACATATTTATATTTTACTGTATGGAATACATATGTTGAGTGTCACATTAAACTAACAGTGTTGATGATATCTCTATATATACTGTATATGTGTGTGCGTGTGTGTGTGTGTGTGTGTGTGTGTGTGTGTGTGTGTGTGTGTGTGTGTGTGTAGCTGGGGGTGGTGCAGACTGAGGGGGGGCAGGTGGAGGGGCGGAGGCACAGGATGGGTCTGTTCAGGTCCGTGGACGTCTTTAAAGGCGTCCCCTTCGCTGACGTCCCCGGAAAGTGGGAGAAACCTAAACCTCACCCCGGATGGAGCGGTAGGTCACTGATGGTCTGCAGTGATGTCACAGTGTGTGATGTAATGAGACGGACGGTTAAACGGTTTGTTTAGACCTAAACAGGGTGAATCCACAGTAACGGGGTGAACGCACAGTAACGGGGTGAACGCACAGTAACGGGGTGAACGCACAGTAACGGGGTGAACCCACAGTAACGGGGTGAACGCACAGTAACGGGGTGAACCCACAGTAACGGGGTGAACCCACAGTAACGGGGTGAACCCACAGTAACGGGGTGAACGCACAGTAACAGGGTGGACGCACAGTAACGGGGTGGACGCACAGTAACGGGGTGGACGCTGATAGAAGTAAACCTGGCTGAAATGGCACCGAATAGTAGGAATGACCCAAATATTAAAATAATGTGGTTAGCTTAGCTTAGCATAAAGACTGGAAACAGAGGGAAACAGCTAGCCTGGCTCTACAGATCAATGAAACATGTTTATTACAGATACACATGTGAAGCTCTCTGTGTTTAAGATGTTAATCAGTTGAAGAAACAAAATAAAAGATGGAATTGAATTCACGTGTGTTGTTTTCCAGGAACCCTGAAGGCTGATAAGTATCGAGATCGCTGCCTGCAGGTGACGCTGCTGCAGACAAAAACCCGGGGCAGCGATGACTGTCTTTACCTGAACATCTTTGTTCCACAGGGACGGAAATGTAGGTAACACACACACACACGCATTTCTATCTTTGTGAGGACCCTCATACATATTATGACGATGATGTTGACTTGGCGATGACATTGACGTTGACGATAACGATGGCGATGACGATGGTGATGATGTTGAAGTTGACGTTGACGTTGACGATGACGATGATGTTGACTTGGCGATGACATTGACGTTGACGATGACGATGATGTTGACTTGGCGATGACATTGACGTTGACGATGACGATAACGATGGTGATGACGATGGTGATGATGTTGAAGTTGACGTTGACGATGACGATGACGATGGTGATGACGATGACGATGACGATGATGATGACGATGGTGATGACGTTGACGTTGACGATGACGATGGTGATGACGATGACGATGGCGATGACGTTGACGATGACGATAACGATGGTGATGACGATGACGATGACGATGATGATGACGATGGTGATGACGATAACGATGGTGATGACGATGACGATGACGATGATGATGACGATGACGATGACGATAACGATGGTGATGACGATGGTGATGATGTTGAAGTTGACGTTGACGATGACGATAACGATGGTGATGACGATGACGATGACGATGATGATGACGATGGTGATGACGTTGACGTTGACGATGACGATGGTGATGACGATGACGATGGCGATGACGTTGATGATGACGTTGACGTTGACGTTGACGTTGACGTTGATGTTGACGTTGACGATGACGATGACGATGATGTTGACGATGATGTTGACAATGACGATGATGTTGGCGATGACATTGACATTGACGTTGACGATGACATTGACGTTGACATTGACGTTGACGATGACATTGACGTTGACGATGACGATGACGATGATGTTGACGATGATGTTGACAATGACGATGATGTTGGCGATGACATTGACATTGACGTTGACGATGACATTGACGTTGACATTGACGTTGACGATGGCGATGACGATAACGATGGCGATGACGTTGATGATGACGTTGACGTTGACGTTGACGATGACGATGATGTTGGCAATGACGTTGACGTTGATGTTGACAATGACGATGATGATGTTGGCGATGACGTTGACGTTGACGTCGTCATTGGTGTTGACGATGGCGATGACGATGATGTTGGCGATGACGTTGATGTTGACGTTGACTTGACGATGGCGATGACGTTGGTGATGACGTTGACGATGACGATGGTGATGATGATCATCGACCTTTTCGTCTCCGCCAGTGTCGACTAACCTCCCGGTGATGGTCTACCTGTTCGGGGGGGCCTTCCTGTTGGGGGCCTCCAATGACTTGGCGATCCTCGGGGACTCTCTGTATGACGGCAAGGAGCTGGCCGACCGTGGCGACGTCATCGTCGTCACAGTGAACTACCGAGTCGGCACGATGGGGTTCCTCAGCACCGGAGACGCCCGCCTGCCAGGTCTGACCAATCAGCTGTTATTGATCTGCTATCGATTGACTTGGTTAAAGGTCTGAGCCAAAGCTCCACCGGTTAGACACTCAGAGGGAAGTGAAGGATTCTGGGTCATGCTGGGATCCGTGTTTTGCTGCCTGCTGGTGATTTTCCCAGCATGCACCTGTGGTCAGAACGGCGGTGTGTTTGAGGTCTTATCGGTGTAGATAAAAGTGTTAGTTCAGCTGGTGTGACATGAAACAAGGTCTCAGGTGATGAAGACGAAGGTCGAACACAGTGAAGATCATAATAATAATAACATGAAGTTAATGCGTTATTATCGCGTTAACGCATTCATTCATTAACGCCGACAATTATTTTATTGCGCATTAACGCAGTTGTTTTATTTTTTATTATTAAGCGACATTTTTAACACAAGAACCGGCAGCGAGCGGTGAACAGCTGTTTGTGTGGCGTCTCTTCCTGCTGCTGCTGCCTCTATGTACCAACGTACATTTATAACAAACACCACACATATTACGTAATCAGCGTAGCATAGTGTCTGACCAACACACCATAAAAATAATGATTCATTTAAATTATTGTTTTAGAGTTTTAAAGTGTTTAGTTTGTAATATGTATAATAATCATATCATTTAGTTATCACTACTGAGAATTTAACAAACATTAAAACATGACGTAGATAGGTTTTGCAGTTTAAGATGTTTATTTAAATTCATCTCTGACACACATGAAGATAAAGTTGTGAACACGCTGAATATCTATGATCAGAATCATTATAACTGTGTTATAACTGCTGCTGTGTGAAGAGAATCCTGCTGTTAACAAGAACCTGATGAGTTTAACGTGTTTAAACCAAATGTTGTTGACCTTTAGTTCATAGAGCAGCACTTTAACATAAAAGTAAACAATACACTACTTTAGATTTCATTACTGAACTTTGAGCATAACAATGAGATTAATCGCAAAAAAATTATGCGATTAATCGCGATTAAAAATGTTAATCGTTGCCCAGCACCAATGCACAGAATCACATGGGTCATGGGTCAGCCTAGGTCTGGTCCTGGTCCTGGTCTAAGGTGTGTATCTGGTCCTGGTCTGAGGTGTGTATTTGGTCCTGGTCTGAGCTGTGGTTCTGGTCCTGGTCTGAGGTTTCAGGTGGTCCTTTCTCCCCATAGGGAACTACGGTCTGTGGGACCAGCACGCTGGGATCTCGTGGGTCCGGAGGAACATCGCTGCGTTCGGAGGAAACCCCGAAAACATCACCGTCTTCGGCCAATCAGCCGGAGGCGTCAGCGCCAGCTTTCAGGTCAGAGGTCAGAGGTCAGAGGTCACCACAGCTGACCTTCAGGACCTTTTGTTGTTGAGTCGAATTCTTTAAAGTCACCAGGAAGGTTGTTAAGTTCAGGCAAGGTTTTCAAAGTAAAATCATTCATCATTTAAGTAAAATCTTTGTCTACAAGATAAATGATGAGATGATGAGATGATGAGATGATGAGATGATGATGATGAGATGATGATGATAAGATGATGATGAGATGATGATGAGATGATGATGATAAGATGATGTTGATGAGATGATGATGAGATGATGTTGATATTGAGATGATGTTGATGATGTTGATGATGAGATGATGAGATGATGATGATGAGATGATGATGAGATGATGTTGATGAGATGATGATGAGATGATGTTGATATTGAGATGATGTTGATGATGTTGATGATGAGATGATGTTGATATTGAGATGATGTTGATGATGAGATGATGAGATGATGTTGATGAGATGATGATGATGACGATGAGATGATGATGATGAGATGATGATGATGAGAT
The DNA here is from genome assembly GCF_910591455.1 of Pholis gunnellus. NCBI lineage: Eukaryota > Metazoa > Chordata > Actinopteri > Perciformes > Pholidae > Pholis > Pholis gunnellus. The sequence goes on from NC_136532.1 coordinate 28,429,313, forward strand.
GATGATGATGAGATGTTGATGATGAGATGATGATGATGAGATGATGAGATGATGATGATGAGATGATGAGATGATGATGAGATGATGTTGATATTGAGATGATGTTGATGATGTTGATGATGAGATGATGAGATGATGTTGATGAGATGATGATGATGATGAGATGATGATGATGAGATGATGATGATGATGATGATGAGATGATGAGATGATGTTGATGATGAGATGATGATGATGATGATGAGATGATGAGATGATGTTGATGATGAGATGATGAGATGATGAGATGATGATGATATTGATGATGAGATGATGTTGATGATGAGATGATGAGATGATGTTGATATTGATGATGAGATGATGAGATGATGTTGATGAGATGATGATGATGAGATGATGATGTTGATATTGAGATGATGATGATGATGAGATGATGATGATGAGATGATGATGATGATGATGATGAGATGATGAGATGATGTTGATGATGAGATGATGATGATGATGATGAGATGATGAGATGATGTTGATGATGAGATGATGAGATGATGAGATGATGATGATATTGATGATGAGATGATGTTGATGATGAGATGATGAGATGATGTTGATATTGATGATGAGATGATGAGATGATGTTGATGAGATGATGATGATGAGATGATGATGTTGATATTGAGATGATGTTGATGATGTTGATGATGAGATGATGTTGATGAGATGATGATGATGAGATGATGATGATGAGATGTTGATGATGAGATGATGATGATGAGATGATGAGATGATGATGAGATGATGTTGATATTGAGATGATGTTGATGATGTTGATGATGAGATGATGAGATGATGTTGATGAGATGATGATGATGATGAGATGATGATGATGAGATGATGATGATGAGATGATGATGATGAGATGATGAGATGATGTTGATGATGAGATGATGAGATGATGATGATATTGATGATGAGATGATGTTGATGATGAGATGATGTTGATATTGATGATGAGATGATGTTGATGATGAGATGATGAGATGATGTTGATATTGATGATGAGATGATGTTGATATTGATGATGAGATGATGTTGATATTGATGATGAGATGATGTTGATGATGAGATGATGAGATGATGTTGATATTGATGATGAGATGATGTTGATATTGATGATGAGATGATGTTGATGATGAGATGATGAGATGATGTTGATATTGATGATGAGATGATGTTGATGATGAGATGATGTTGATGATGTTGATGATGAGATGATGAGATGATGAGATGATGAGATGATGATGAGATGATGATGATGATGAGATGATGATGATGATGAGATGATGATGATGATGATGAGATGATGTTGATATTGAGATGATGTTGATGATGTTGATGATGAGATGATGAGATGATGTTGATGAGATGATGATGAGATGATGATGATGATGAGATGATGTTGATATTGAGATGATGTTGATGATGTTGATGATGAGATGATGAGATGATGTTGATGAGATGATGATGATGATGAGATGATGATGCTGAGATGATGATGATGAGATGATGATGATGAGATGATGAAATGATGTTGATGATGAGATGATGAGATGATGATGATGATGATGAGATGATGAGATGATGTTGATGATGAGATGATGAGATGATGATGATATTGATGATGAGATGATGTTGATGATGAGATGATGAGATGATGTTGATATTGATGATGAGATGATGAGATGATGTTGATGATGTTGATATTGATGATGAGATGATGTTGATGATCAGATGATGAGATGATGTTGATGATGAGATGATGTTGATGAGATGATGATGATGAGATGATGAGATGATGTTGATGATGAGATGATGTTGATGAGATGATGATGATGAGATGATGATGATGAGATGTTGATGATGAGATGATGATGATGAGATGATGAGATGATGTTGATGATGAGATGATGTTGATGAGATGATGATGATGAGATGATGATGATGAGATGTTGATGATGAGATGATGATGATGAGATGATGAGATGATGTTGATGATGAGATGATGTTGATGACTGCAGGAATGATTTGGAATAAAACAGGATTAAAAGAACAATAGAAACAGTTTGTAACTGATCTCCGGTCAGAAGTTCCTTCATTAGAACACTGTTTTATATCTGAGGATGAATCAATATGTGACCTGATCTTTGTCTAACACCTGTCCTCTGTCTGTCTCTCTGTCTCTACGTCTGTCTCTCTCTCTCTGTCTCCCTCTGTCTCTGTTTTTTTTCTCCCTCTCTGTCTCTCTCTCCATGTCTCTCTCTCCCTGTGTGTCTCCCTGTCCCTCTCCTTGTCTCTTTACCCATCTCTCTCACCTCAGATGCTGTCCCCCTACAGTAAAGGTTTATTCCGTAGAGTGATCTCTCAGTGTGGAGTAGCTCTGAGTACCTGGGCTCTGCAGAAGAACCCCATGTCTCTCACCAAGAAGGTCCATGACCACCATCACCGTCTGTAGATCTCATGAACACCACCACCGTCTGTAGATCTCATGAACACCACCACCGTCTGTAGATCTCATGAACACCACCACAGTCTGTAGATCTCATGAAAACCACCACAGTCTGTAGATCTCATGAAAACCACCACAGTCTGTAGATCTCATGAATGTGGATCAAACAGATTCTTTCTCTTTGTTAAAATGTCGCTCTTACTTTCTGTAGATCGCTCGTAAAGTCGGCTGCTGGAGAAGCAACGAAGACGAGATGTTGGCATGTCTGAAGTTGAGCGACCCGGTTGGTCTCACTATGGCTGGAAAAATCGATGTTCTGCTGATTCTGGGAAAAGGTGAGAACATCTGGAAGAGACCAAACCACATCTGTATGAACTGAAACAAGACTTAGTCCATGTCCATCCCTCTGTCGTCCTGCAGGTGTGGTCATGGACCTCCTTGAACTGGCTCCGGTGATCGACGGCGACTTCATCCCAGATGAACCCAGTCGTCTGTTTAACAACACGGCTCAGTTTGACTACATGGCCGGAGTGAACAGCATGGACGGACACATGTTTGCCGGAGTCGACGTTCCGTCTATCAACAAGAGAAATGGCAACACCACCATGTGAGTAAAGAAGAAACTACATAAAACGTTCAGTTTACAGGGATAATAACAGTGGTCAGTGGTACATGACTCAAACTCAGTTTGTAGTTTGTTCTCTCAAGACTTAATGAAGTCGTGATGTTAAAGAGACTAAACGGAGACAGAACCTGTTGCGGTCGTGTAACCGTGTTCTGTTTGTCCTCAGAAAGGACGTGAGGGGTTTGCTGGCCGGTCTGACTAAAGAGAAGGGGACCGCCGCCGTCGACTCGGCCTACAACGTTTACTCGTCTCACTGGGGCTCGGCGCCGGAGCCGGCGGTGGTGAAGAAGACAGTGGCAGACATCGAGACTGACTTCCTGTTCCTGGTTCCCACGCAGATCGCCCTCCAGCTCCACGCCAACAACGCCAGGTGACCTCTGATCAGGTTCACCAGGTCTCTGAGGTCCTCTGATCAGGTTAATCTGGTCTCTGAGGTCCATTGCTTCTCTGAGGTCCTCTGATCAGGTTCATCTAGTCTCTGAGGTCCTCTGATCAGGTTCATCGGGTCTCTGAGGTCCTCTGATCAGGTTCATCGGGTCTCTGAAGTCCTCTGATCAGGTTCATCGGGTCTCTGAGGTCCTCTGATCAGGTTCATCGGGTCTCTGAGGTCCTCTGATGAGGTCTGGTGGTTCTTACTTGCTCCACGTTCAGGACTAAAGGAGACCGTGCTTTTGGGGTCGTAGCTCCTAAACTGTTAACATTAGCATCACAGAAATATGTGGTCTTGTTGCTGGTTTCAGTTCTTGAGTTTGGTGTTTAAAGATGACCAGAAGTGTCCGTTCTGTTTGTCCCTCAGAGGAGCCCGTACCTACTCCTACCTGTTCAACATGAAGACGCGTATCCCAGGATTCCCTCGCTGGGTGGAGGCGGAGCACGCTGAGGACCTGCAGTACGTGTTTGGTAAACCCTTCGCCACCCCGCTGGTCTACTTCCCCCGACACCGGGACTTGTCCGGGTACATGATCGCGTACTGGACCAACTTCGCAAGGACCGGGTAAAATCCCAGCATGCACTGCAAACACACATGTCAACACACCACGACCAGGTTTGCCTCTGATCGTGGTTTCTCACAGGCCAGACAAGAAATACTGGTCTCTACTGGTCTTTACTGAAAACTAGACCACTGGTCAGTATAGTTATTAAAACATGTCTAAAATGGTCTCTGAACTGGTTTGAAGTGGTCTGAGTTTGTTGGAAGTAGTCTGAACTGGTTAACACAGATCTGAAACGATGTAAACGGGTCTGAACTTTCTTAAACTGGTGTAATCTCTCACTGTCCTGTCCAGTGATCCCAGTAAAGGAGAGAGTAGAGTCCCGGTTCCCTGGCCCGCCTTCACCAAATACCACCAACCCTACCTGACCATCAACCACAAGATCACCAAGTCCTCCGTCAGGTACGACTCTGTACTCTAATGTAGACTATTGTAACTCTACTGTGTTTCTACTGTTCTCTACTGTACTCTACTGTGATTCTACTGTTCTCTACTGTACTCTACTGTGATTCTACTGTTCTCTACTGTACTCTACTGTGATTCTACTGTACTCTACTGTACTCTACTGTGATTCTACTGTACTCTACTGTACTCTACTGTGATTCTACTGTACTCTACTGTACTCTACTGTGTTTCTACTGTTCTCTACTCTACTCTACTGTGTTTCTACTGTTCTCTACTCTACTCTACTGTACTCTACTGTGTTTCTACTGTTCTCTACTGTACTCTACTGTGATTCTACTGTACTCTACTGTACTCTACTGTGATTCTACTCTACTCTACTGTACTCTACTGTGTTTATACTGTTCTCTACTCTACTCTACTGTGTTTCTACTGTTCTCTACTGTACTCTACTGTGATTCTACTCTACTCTACTGTACTCTACTGTGTTTATACTGTTCTCTACTGTACTCTACTGTGATTCTACTGTACTCTACTGTACTCTACTGTGATTCTACTGTACTCTACTGTACTCTACTGTGTTTCTACTGTTCTCTACTCTACTCTACTGTACTCTACTGTGTTTCTACTGTTCTCTACTCTACTCTACTGTACTCTACTGTGTTTATACTGTTCTCTACTGTTCTCTACTGTACTCTACTGTGTTTATACTGTTCTCTACTGTTCTCTACTGTACTCTACTGTGGTCTATTGTTATACTACTCGGATTCTACTATACTCAACCGTGGTCATTATGATTCTACTGTATTCTACTGTACTCTACAATGATTCTGCTGTATTTTAATGTGGCTCTGTTCTACCCTGCCAGTTGACTAGTCTTGTTTTTTATTCTATTCTATTCTACTGTATTTGATCAGTGAAGAGTAGATTTTTACTGTTGGAGTTTACGTGTTGAAAACATTTTGTCTGTTTCGTTCTTCAGCTACGACCTGAGATCAGAATACGTTTCCTACTGGACCAAAACCTACAGCAGCCTGCCGTCAGTCAGGAGAGGAGAAGAAGAAGAACAAGTTACAGAATAATTACCATGAGAATCAATGGGAGGAAAACTAACAACGCTGTGTTTTCTTCTTCTCTTATTTTAATAAATGAAGCTGAGCTCTGGACTCTGGGTATGTTATTTTATTATCATTTTATTTTTTAATCGATCGATCGATCAGTGATTGTAGTCACATTAAAGAACAGTAGAGTACAGTAGAATCATAGTAGAGTTCAGTAGAGTACAGTAGAATCATAGTAGAGTTCAGTAGAGTACAGTAGAATCATAGTAGAGTTCAGTAGAGTGCAGTTGAATAACAATAGACCATAGTAGAGTAAAGTAGAGTACAGTAGAATCACATTAGAATAAAGCAGAGAACAGTATAGTACCGTTTAATCACAGTTGGCTACAGTAGAGTACACTAAATATGTATATATATATATATATATATATTTATATATATAAAATATAATTATATGTATTCAATTTCCAGATCTATGGTAGGCGTGTTGTCTCACTTCCTGTTGTCTCACTTCCTGTTGTCTCACTTCCTGTCTCCAGCATATCTGTTGTCTGACAGCATCCTTTTGTAGCTCCAGCTAACCTGAGTTAATTGTGTGATATTCTTCAGTACAAGTGACTAATTAGCTGCTGTACATTTAAACATTTAAACTTATAACTCGCTCCATCTTTTAGCGACTTCTCGCTTAATCCAACAGTTGTTTACACGTTGTTCAGTTAGCTACCGTACTTTAGCTTAGCAGATAGCAATGGCATCTCTCTCTACCTCTCCTGCTTTCTCTTGCTCACTGTGTCACATGTTTAGTCATTCCTCTGCTTCTCTTAATGATAATAGAACATGTAATAAGTGTAGTTTATTCCTCTGCTTCTCTTAATTAATTTTAACCTCTAGGCCTATTTTGAGGCCTCTGCTCGAAGATTTCACACCCACACTCAAAGGGGCTTATCTCACAACCCGGCTCTTAGGCCATGACAAATATGGACAAGACACAGGGGGTGGTGGTAAATTAACGTATTTATTGTTAACCAAATAAGAAAGTAATTACCTTTGTGAAGTGTGTCGGTCAGTATATCAGTAGTGTGAGCATGGATGTGTGTGGGATGAAGTGTGGGGTGTTGTCAGCGAAACCAAAGAAGACAAAACCAAAGTATAATCGGCAGCCACTGGCAGAGATCACTCCAAGTATGTCAGAGCACGACTAGGGGCAGAGCAACACTGGAGCAGGGCTTTATGCTCCAGAACCAGGTGCTCTGCATCAGGCAATCAGCCATGATGTTAGAGGCGGGGTCGTCACACTAACTTCAAGGTCTATTTGAATAATTTCAATGGAATTATAACACCAACACTTGTGATAGTTTGTTAACATGTGTTCATATCAGTGTATATGTTACTGGTTAATGCTGAATGAATATAACACACAGCTCAAATTGAAAATGTTCAGGTTCGCCTGAAAAAAATAAGCACTTTTATTGATTTGAAATGATACAGACGCAGGCCTAAACTCTCCCAAATCATATCACAACATGTCAACAGTCCTTTAAAAAAGAATTGGCTTTGATAAAGTGAAGCAGGCCTGAGATATCGATGTTTTTGTACAGGTCAGCCGAGGTCAATTCTGATTTTGGAAGCAGCACATATAGCTGTTTTATTGTACTTTTATATACTATATAACTCTATATTTCACTTCTTTTATCACTAATAGTGTTCAATCTATCTAATACAGCAGGTTGGCATCATTTTGAGAGCCTGGGCCCTATAATAACCTGTAAAACATGGCTCATTTTCGTCTGAATTTCAGTTTTACAGAATGCAATTGAACCTCACCAAAGCCTGTGATTGGCCGATTTGCGCATATGACACAGATTTGAACCCGGAAGAGTGTGAGGAATGTAGTGATACGTTCTTTGAGTTGATTGACAGAATTTTAAGCCTATAAAAATATCGAAAACCGTGGTCCGCCCCCATGGGTCAAACCCATTGGCCAAAACTGAAAGTATTACTCATTCGTCATAGAAGCTCGTAGAGACTCAGTGTTTTCACAGAGCGGAGGGGAGAGGCGGCTGCAAAATGGCTGCAAGGATTCATTTTTTTGCCAATTTTCATCCAGAAAAACATCTGAAGGTGCGGAGCGTTTCAATTTTATTGATGTTGGGCTGAGTTGATATCTGAGGCAGAATAATTGTAACTTTTTAATGGTTTGAAGGAGAAGAATTTGGAAGATATGGTTGGATTCAGCGTGGAGTCCTCGTGCTCTTTGATATGCGGTGTTTCTGTGAAAGTGCCGTAGGGCGCGGCTGGGATCGTTAACGGAGAACATAGCTCGCCTTCTCCTGGCGAAAAATAGGTGAAATTGTGGTAGTACTTGTAGTATCTTGTAGTACTTTGTGTATATATACGTTTTTGAGTGAGTAAAATAGGTTACATGGTCCATTTTATCAGAATTTCTTCGTCACGTAGGTTTTTGAAATATCATAAAATATCATTTAATTCGTTCTCAGAAGTGATTTGTATTACATGTGTGTACTCTGATCCCCCTTTAAAGGGGACTCTCGTTAGCAAGAGGTTTTAACTCACCAACAGTTAGCTTGGGTCTATTTACCAAACTAACTCTTACCTTCATGTTAACATATCTGTGATCGTTTACTAATCGTTTATTGATCGATGTCTCTCTTAGTTATCACCCTTCAATGATTTTCAATCATAAAACTAAATGTTTGAAATGTTTCATGAGTTTAAAGTAAAAACAGATTCAGTTCAGATGGATGAAAAGATTTTTATTTATTTAAACAACAGATTTAAACTTTCTGATTCTTCTTCTGTGGTTTCACTCTGATGGAGGTGAAGCCCCGCCCCTCCCGGCGTCCCAATACACAGCATGTCTCTACCAGAAGTACCAGGATGTCTCTACTGCAGGACAAAGCCAGCATCTCCATTCTGACCCACAATCTTTTGCACAGCAGATAAATGAGCCAAATGGTCAATGGTCAAGGTGTAATGTTGTGAGGAAGTATGAAACATGATGTACTTTATAAGGTCTGAAGTATGAACTCAAAATAAATGTAATTTAATTGGGAGGGGCGGGGCTTAATGGTAGTCCACTGGGAGGGGAGGGGCTTTGTTTAAAATAGTCTCATCCTAGTTTTTCACAACAGGAAGTCAGACCTGAGAGACACACACACACACACAGATTGTCTCTGTGGTTTCTGTGAACCACAATCTGAAGCGGGTCCATTTCCTGTCGTCACAGCGTTCGTCAACATGAAGTCCAAACTCGTGTCAATGGAGCATCAAGTCCAGACAGACCAGTTTAAAACATGTGTGTCAGTACAGGGGAGCCTCCAGACAGACCAGTCCTACTCCCAGCTGAACCAGTCCAGACCAGATTCAGATCAGTGGAGGCCAGCTCAGCGTGCCGATGGAGATGAGGGTCTGGCAGGTGTCAGAGTCCAGCCAGACGGACTCCACCAGACTGAAGTGCAGGAAGCCAAGAGCGAATCCGCAGCCGACGTCCGACAGGTGATGTTTACCCAGCAGCACCCGGGACACGCCCGCCAGGACGGCCCACAGGTAGAGCAGGATCCTGAGGGGCACCTGCAGGACAGGAAGACAGTGTCAATACAAGGAGTCCAGTCTGGGGGTTCCAGGGTTCTGGTCCTCTGATCGGAGTCATCCAGTTAAATCAATTCGAGGTTTGATTTGTTAAAGATGTTATTTTGAATAATGAAACCAGCTCTCATCTGACTGGCTGACCGCTGATCACATGGTGGTCTTTGTGATTGGCCGACACGTCCGTTAATCAACATTATTGTGTCTCAAACATATTTTCTTGTTCAAGTATTTGACCTCTGATTGTGAAAAATGAGATAATGAATGAGCTGTGAATGTGTATCGACCAATCACTGATCTCCGTTGTTTATATTGAACAACAATGATGACAATGATCTTGATAAAAACACCAACCGCCAGCACCAGGTGGGTCAACAGGAACTTGGACACCATGACGGCTCGGCTGGCGTGGGCTGCTGGGAAAGAATACGTATCCATGGCAACGTAGTCCAAAAACCCCGGAGGGAAGTCCCATGGTCCTCGGCGTTTGACCAACTTCTGCACACCAGCGATCGTCATCAGATCCAGAGTCAGAGCTGTGGGACAGAGAGACAGGTAGCAGAGAGAGAGAGAGACACAGGTAACGAGTTAGCAGAGAGAGAGAGAGACAGGTAACGTGTTAGCAGAGAGAGAGAGACAGGTAACGAGTTAGCAGAGAGAGAGAGAGACAGGTAACGAGTTAGCAGAGAGAGAGAGACAGGTAACGAGTTAGGAGAGAGAGAGAGAGACACAGGTAACGAGTTAGCATAGAGAGAGAGAGACAGGTAACGAGTTAGCAGAGAGAGAGAGACAGGTAACGAGTTAGCAGAGAGAGAGAGACAGGTAACGAGTTAGCAGAGAGAGAGAGACAGGTAACGAGTTAGCAGAGAGAGAGAGACAGGTAACGAGTTAGCAGAGAGAGAGAGACAGGTAACGTGTTAGCAGAGAGAGAGAGACAGGTAACGAGTTAGCAGAGAGAGAGAGACAGGTAACGAGTTAGCAGAGAGAGAGAGACAGGTAACGAGTTAGCAGAGAGAGAGAGACAGGTAACGAGTTAGGAGAGAGAGAGAGAGACACAGGTAACGAGTTAGCATAGAGAGAGAGAGACAGGTAACGAGTTAGCAGAGAGAGAGAGACAGGCAACGAGTTAGCAGAGAGAGAGAGACAGGTAACGAGTTAGCAGAGAGAGAGAGACAGGTAACGAGTTAGCAGAGAGAGAGAGACAGGTAACGAGTTAGGAGAGAGAGAGAGAGACAGGTAACGTGTTAGCAGAGAGAGAGAGACAGGTAACGAGTTAGCAGAGAGAGAGAGACAGGTAACGAGTTAGCAGAGAGAGAGAGACAGGTAACGAGTTAGGAGAGAGAGAGAGAGACACAGGTAACGAGTTAGCATAGAGAGAGAGAGACAGGTAACGAGTTAGCAGAGAGAGAGAGACAGGTAACGAGTTAGGAGAGAGAGAGAGAGACAGGTAATGAGTTAGCATAGAGAGAGAGACAGGTAACGAGTTAGCAGAGAGAGAGAGACAGGTAACGAGTTAGGAGAGAGAGAGAGAGACAGGTAACGTGTTAGCAGAGAGAGAGAGACAGGTAACGAGTTAGCAGAGAGAGAGAGACAGGTAACGAGTTAGCAGAGAGAGAGAGACAGGTAACGAGTTAGGAGAGAGAGAGAGAGACACAGGTAATGAGTTAGCATAGAGAGAGAGACAGGTAACGAGTTAGCAGAGAGAGAGAGACAGGTAACGAGTTAGGAGAGAGAGAGAGAGACAGGTAACGTGTTAGCAGAGAGAGAGAGACAGGTAACGTGTTAGCAGAGAGAGAGAGACAGGTAACGAGTTAGCAGAGAGAGAGAGACAGGTAACGAGTTAGCAGAGAGAGAGAGACAGGTAACGAGTTAGCAGAGAGAGAGAGACAGGCAACGAGTTAGCAGAGAGAGAGAGACAGGTAACGAGTTAGCAGAGAGAGAGAGACAGGTAACGAGTTAGGAGAGAGAGAGAGAGACAGGTAACGTGTTAGCAGAGAGAGAGAGACAGGTAACGAGTTAGCAGAGAGAGAGAGACAGGTAACGAGTTAGCAGAGAGAGAGAGACAGGTAACGAGTTAGGAGAGAGAGAGAGAGACAGGTAACGTGTTAGCAGAGAGAGAGAGACAGGTAACGAGTTAGCAGAGAGAGAGAGACAGGTAACGAGTTAGCAGAGAGAGAGAGACAGGTAACAGAGAGAGAGAGAGAGACAGGTAACGAGTTAGGAGAGAGAGAGAGAGACAGGTAACGAGTTAGGAGAGAGAGAGAGAGACAGGTAACGTGTTAGCAGAGAGAGAGAGACAGGCAACGAGTTAGCAGAGAGAGAGAGACAGGTAACGAGTTAGCAGAGAGAGAGAGACAGGTAACAGAGAGAGAGAGAGGTTGTCACCTAGCAACAGGTTGACCAGGACTTCCTGTCCAGCCAGAGTGCTGCTCCTCCACAGACAGACCAGCGCCCCACAGAACCAGGTGAGGGCGTGTCCACTGAGGGCCAGCAGGGTCACCATAGACCTCATCGGGGCCCCGGACCCTCGGGTCCCCACGCAGACCCCCAGACGTCTGGACAGACTGATGTCGATGGCGAGCAGGGAGCTCATGGCGATGCCTCGGAGAGACGGGTTCAGCTGCATGCAGTCCTCCTTCGGCACCCCATCAGCTGCTGGGACCCCCTCTGAGGACTCCTGAGGACCCCTGAGGACAGACAGACCAGGACAGGCTGTGAGACCAGGACAGAGAGACAGAGACCAGAACAGAGACCAGGACACAGAGACCAGGACAGAGAGACAGAGACCAGGACAGTGAGACAGAGACCAGGACAGTGAGTCCGGGACACAGAGACCAGGACAGAGACCAGGACAGAGACCAGGACAGACTTTGCACCGATGAATGAATAAAATAAATCTTTCTGTCTTCTGAAGCAGAATCTCATCAAACCAGTTTAACTCAAAACTTAAACTGGACTCTAGACGCTGGACTCAGGACTATTGAGACCAGCAGCTGCTGGAGATCCAGACTGTCTCTAAAGAGCTGGGCTTTGGACTAACAACCTGAGTCCTGGTCCTGGTTCAGGATCCCGCTGGACTCTAAATGTCAGCTGTGATGTCAGTGGGTGGAGCCTCTTACCTCCCCCCCGAGTCCTCCTGCTGACTCTGCGGTCTGCTGGACCTCCTGGGACCGCCGCCCCCCCTCCCCCCCGAGTCCTCCTGCTGACTCTGCGGTCTACTGGACCTCCTGGGACCGCCGCCCCCCCACCCCTCCCCCGGCCCCTGCTCTCTGCTGAGGGGCTGGTTCAGGGACAGGAACTCGGGCCGGTTCAGGATGTTGTTCCGGTCTCTGGCCCGGGACCGGGTCTGGCTGCCGGGCATGACGGACAGAAGTGTCTCAGGTTCTGGTGGTGAGACGGGTGCAGTGCTGCAGGACTGTGCTGGATCAGGTCTGAGACTCTGAGGGACTCTGAGGGCCTATTAATAGATGAGCTGGAACTTTTTCTGTCAGCTGTTCAGTGAACACACACACACACACACACACACACACACACACATATACACACATACACACAAACACACACATATACACACACACATATACACGTATACACACACACACATACACACACACACACACACACACATATACACACACACATATACACACACACACACATACACGTATACACACATACACACACACACACATACACACACACACACACACATACATACACACACACACTGTTGAAGAAAATCATATATTCTGAACACATCACATTTGGGTTCATAAGAAAACGGTTTATATAACTTGTTATATGTGATAACGTGTTATATGTTATAACTTGTTATATGTGATAACTTGTTATATGTTATAACTTGTTATACGTGATGACTTGTTATATGTGATAACTTAATATATGTGATTACTTGTTATATGTGATAACTTAATATATGTGATAACTTGTTATACGTGATGACTTGTTATATGTGATAACTTGTTATATGTTATAACTTAATATATGTGATAACTTGTTATATGTTATAACTTAATATATGTGATAACTTGTTGTATGTGATGACTTGTTATATGTGATAACTTGTTATATGTGATAACTTGTTATATCTGATGACTTGTTATATGTGATAACTTGTTATATGTGATAACTTGTTATATGTTATAACTTAATATATGTGATAACTTGTTATATGTGATGACTTGTTATATGTTATAACTTGTTATATGTGATAACTTGTTATATGTTATAACTTAATATATGTGATAACTTGTTATATGTGATAACTTGTTATATCTGATGACTTGTTATATGTGATAACTTAATATATGTGATAACTTGTTATATGTTATAACTTAATATATGTGATAACTTGTTATATGTTATAACTTAATATATGTGATAACTTGTTGTATGTGATGACTTGTTATATGTGATAACTTGTTATATGTGATAACTTGTTATACGTGATGACTTGTTATATGTGATAACTTGTTATATGTGATAACTTGTTATATCTGATGACTTGTTATATGTGATAACTTGTTATATGTGATAACTTGTTATATGTTATAACTTAATATATGTGATAACTTGTTATATGTGATGACTTGTTATATGTTATAACTTGTTATATGTGATAACTTGTTATATGTTATAACTTAATATATGTGATAACTTGTTATATGTGATAACTTGTTATATCTGATGACTTGTTATATGTGATAACTTAATATATGTGATAACTTGTTATATGTTATAACTTAATATATGTGATAACTTGTTATATGTTATAACTTAATATATGTGATAACTTGTTGTATGTGATGACTTGTTATATGTGATAACTTGTTATATGTGATAACTTGTTATACGTGATGACTTGTTATATGTGATAACTTGTTATATGCTATAACTTAATATATGGGATAACTTGTTGTATGTGATGACTTGTTATATGTGATAACTTGTTATATGTGATAACTTGTTATATGTGATGACTTGTTATATGTTATAACTTGTTATATGTGATAACTTGTTATACGTGATGACTTGTTATATGTGATAACTTGTTATATGTGATGACTTGTTATATGTGATAACTTGTTATACGTGATGACTTGTTATATGTGATAACTTGTTATATGTTATAACTTGTTATATGTGATAACTTGTTGTATGTGATGACTTGTTATATGTGATAACTTGTTGTATGTTATAACTTGTTATATGTGATAACTTGTTATATGTGATAACTTGTTATATGTGATAACTTGTTATATGTTATAACTTAATATATGTGATAACTTGTTATATGTTATAACTTAATATATGTGATAACTTGTTATATGTTATAACTTGTTATATGTGATAACTTGTTATATGTGATAACTTGTTATATGTTATAACTTGTTATATGTGATAACTTGTTATATGTGATAACTTGTTATATGTTATAACTTGTTATATGTGATAACTTGTTATATGTGATAACTTGTTATATGTTATAACTTAATATATGTGATAACTTGTTATACGTGATGACTTGTTGTATCATTCCAGCTACAACTAAATGCTAGTGTTCCTGCCACACACACACACACACACACACACACACGCAATCTTTAGACTCCTCCCTCTTCAAAATGTCTTCACACTAAATGTCTTCAGATTCATATATATGTTATATGTATTATATACAACTCCATAACGTTACAACTTCTTCTAATTATAACGTATTTAGTTATATTATTGTCTTTATTATTATTATTATTGTCATTTAGAACAGTGACTGTGAAACTGCTCCGGGACAGCAGGTGGCGGTAGGTCACATTTAAAGCAGAAGAGGAAGAGGAAGAAGAGGAAGAGAACAGCTGTTTGTTGTTTATCGCTCCGTTAAAACGAGTCTTCATGGCGTCGCGCCGGGCGGTGCAGGTGTACCTGGACCTGCTGTCGCAGCCCTGCAGGGCGGTGCACCTGCTGCTGGGCTGCACCGGGATCCCGCACACGGTCCGCACGGTGGCCCTGAGGAAAGGTGAGCGGGGAACCTGTTCTCCAGGAACCTGTGAGTTCCTGGAGAACTTTGCCCCTCAGCAGAGCTCTTATCAGCAGCTCTGAGAGTCCTCGTGACGTTTACACACTAATGTGTTTTCATATGAAATAAAAGAGAAGATGAAAGATGTTCTTCTGCTCATAAATAAAACACACAAGCAGCGTGTTAGTTCAGTGTGTGTGTGTGTGTGTGTGTGTCTGTTTGAAGCTAGAAAGGTCAGTTCTTCTTCTGTGGTTACAGTCTGGTCTGAGTTCTTCTTCTGTGTTTTCAGGAGAGAACCGAACTCCAGACTTCACGAAGATGAACCCGATGCAGAAAGTTCCCGTGATGGAGGACAACGGGTTTATACTGACGGAGAGGTACACAAGTGTGTGTGTATATATATATATATATATATATATACATATATATATATATATATATGTATATATATATACACTTGGTCGGTGTTTTGGGAGGAAGCCAATTCGAATTTTACTGAAGAGTGTTGGTTACTCTCACATTAATCCCATGAAGGCCACTAATATTACGTCTGCCTGTCTGTCTCTCTGCCTGTCTGTCTGTCTGTCTCTAGTGATGCCATCATGAAGTACCTGTCCACCAGGTACGATGTCCCTGATCACTGGTATCCACGGCAACCAGAGAGACGAGCCAGAGTAGACGAGTACACAGCGTGGCATCAAAGTAACACGAGACCTCATGCTGCTAGAGTGTTTATACTGGAGGTACTGTCTGTCTGTCTGCTAGAGTGTTTATACTGGAGGTACGGTCTGTCTGTCTGCTAGAGTGTTTATACTGGAGGTACGGTCTGTCTGTCTGCTAGAGTGTTTATACTGGAGGTACTGTCTGTCTGTCTGCTAGAGTGTTTATACTGGAGGTACTGTCTGTCTGTCTGCTAGAGTGTTTATACTGGAGGTACGGTCTGTCTGTCTGCTAGAGTGTTTATACTGGAGGTACTGTCTGTCTGTCTGCTAGAGTGTTTATACTGGAGGTACTGTCTGTCTGTCTGCTAGAGTGTTTATACTGGAGGTACGGTCTGTCTGTCTGCTAGAGTGTTTATACTGGAGGTACGGTCTGTCTGTCTGCTAGAGTGTTTTGTTTACAGTGTAATCATCATAGTGTGTAATAGTGTTACTGCTGCTGTTGCTTCTCACGTCCCTGAACATCACTGCAGAGCGTCAGTGAGCAGATAGAAAGCAGAGCTCAGTGAACGGAGCAGCGTAGAAGCTTTTAACGGTGAACGTCGTGGCGAGCGGAGGAACTTCAGAGGAACCCGGCTTCATTTCATTGGAGCATTGTGTCTTCACTGTAACTTCTAATGAGGATGAGGGAGGTGGACAAACCCGTTACGGTCCGTAGGCGTCGTTTAAAGAGAAAGACACACGACAACGGAAATACATCAGACATGTCCACACGTGAAGAGACGCCGTCCCGTCTGTCAGACGCTGCTGAAGCTGCTCCAGCATCTGTTGAGGTCTTTGTTGCTGCAGACGTGAGGACGTTCTGTGGAAAACAAAGGATTTCAGAACCTGGTCAAAGGTTTTCTTTCTGTTTTGATGCTGGAGACACTTTCTGTCTTTCCTTTTCTTTCTATTTATAAAAAAGATTTTCAAATTGAACATCTTAAAGATTTTAGTTTTCATGTGAGACTTTAGCCCAAAGTTCTTCAACTTCTTTAATTAATAAATGGAAAGTTATATTTGACTCCTCCCCTTTTCTTCGCTGATCCAAAAAATGATCTGAACCGTGAGGTTTGTGATCCGTTGCACCCCTAGTCTCCCCCCGTCTGTCTCCCCCGTCTGTCTCCCCCCGTCTGTCTCCCCCCGTCTGTCTCCCCCGTCTGACTCCCCCCGTCTGTCTCCCCCCGTCTGTCTCCCCCGTCTGTCTCCCCCCGTCTGTCTCCCCCCGTCTGACTCCACCCGTCTGTCTCCACCCGTCTGTCTCCACCCATCTGTGTCTCTCTGACTCCACCCGTCTGTCTCCATCTGTCTGACTCCCCCCGCCTGTGTCTCTCTGACTCCCCCCGTCTGTGTCTCAGGTGCTCCTCCCGGTCCAGACCGGCTCCCCGGTGGACGAGGTGCGTTTGGTTCGCGCTCTGTCTCAGCTGGAGGAGACCCTGGAGCGACTGGAGTCCATGTTCCTGAGGAGACAGCCCTTCCTGTGCGGCGATGACATCAGCGTGGCTGACCTGCTCGCCGTCTGTGAGCTCATGCAGGTGAGAGGCTCCGATTGGTTCAGATGTTGATGGTGTCTGTTGGAGGAGGGGCTTGGTTGTGAGCGTGCTCAGTGTGTGCCTGCAGCCTCTGGGGGGGGGCAGAGACGTCCTGCAGCAGCGTCCTCAGCTGCAGCGCTGGAGGACCAGGGTCCGCTCGGCCGTCGGCGACGCCTTCGACCGAGCTCACGCCGTCCTGTACGCCGTCAAAGAGCGCCGCGCCGCCAAGCTGTGACCTCACAGGCCCCGCCCACCTGACCGAGGGGGGAGCCAATCACGCTCCGGCGTCAGGAGATGATGTCACGAGGTTTGACCTCACGACGTGAATCAGATGTTTACTGATCACATGAAGAAAATAAAGTTTTGAGATTCTGTTCTAGTTTGTTTATTCTGTCTCACTGTCTCCATGACAACACAAACACTTTCACTCAACAGGTTCCCAGAGGGGGGCGGGGCTTAGCCGAGGGCCAATCATTTAGTTGATGGTTAGAAAGCAGCTTGGTGTTTTTTTTTCATCTCGGCCAATCAGGTCGTTACGACGGCTTTTCCCTGAGCCACGCCTCCTTAGTTACTGTTGCTAAGAGACACATGGCGACTGTTCTGTTTGGTGTGACGGATCAGACTAGCGTGTAGCTAACATCACGTTAGCTTTAAGTATTTATTTATTTAAAAGGGACCATGTACAGTAAAACATCAATGTCACCATTGGATGCATGAACCAGATTGTAGCTTAAGCTGATGTGCAAACAAGGACAAGAACACAGTAAAGGTTCCACTGATGGAGCTGCAGCTCCTCACTCCTTCAGCAGGTTCCACTGATGGAGCTGCAGCTCCTCACTCCTTCAGCAGGTTCCAAATCAGTGACTGTTTCAAGCCTTCCTCCGTCGATGAGAACGTCAGCATCAGCAGCTCGTCTCATGGTTTTAGAAACAAACGTCTCGTTTGTCTTCTTTACGTTTAGAGTCGGACGTGATGGATGGAGCCAGCGTGTGATCCGTTCAACGAGTGTTAGCTTGGCAGCTGCTAACTCAGCTGTTTTTGCATATGTGTATACAACAGTGTCATCCGCATACATCTGCAGTTCTACATCATGACACCGTTGAGGGAGATCATTAATGTATGAATAATAGAGGAGCTAACACTGACCCTTGAGGAACACCCATTGTGCGTTTCATGCTGCTGGACAGTGCGTCACACATTAAACACACTGCTTCCTGTTTGATAGACATGAGGACGTCCACGCCAGCGCTCTGGGTGAAGAGTTCAATGTAGAGAGTTTTGATATTAACACGTCGTGATTGACTGTATCAAAAGCTTTGCGTAGATCTAAAAATACACCAACTCCTCCTCCTCCTTTATCCAGCATTGATTTAATTTGCTCTATTCAGTGCAAAGCAGCAGCTTCAGTGGAATGATTTGTTCTAAAGACAAACTGCATACGATGTAGAACACAAGCGCTTGTGTTAAGAAAAGCTGTTCAATGACAACTTTCTCGTGTAGCTAAGTTAGCTACACGTTAGCTTTGTTAGCTTCACGTTAGCTTTGTTAGCTACACGTTATATAAACGTTAGCCAAACGTTAGCTATACGTTAGCTTCACGTTAGCTTTGTTAGCTACACGTTATATAAACGTTAGCTATACGTTAGGTTAGCTAACGTTATCTTTGAACAGACGTGTCAGTACAACAGGAAGAGGAAGTCGACTGAGGCTCAACTGTTATTGGAGCGGAGCTGAAAGGGGCGGGGCTTACCAAGACAAACATTTAATTCGTTTTCAAAATGAATAAATTAAAAGCAGAAACAAACAGAGTGAAAAATGTGAAGTACTTTAATAGAAGACAAACTATTTACAGTGTTTCAGGAGTGAACATGTGGAGTCACATGACCTGAGGAATGTCTGAATCTGATTGGTCCTCTACACTGGGAAAGGGGGCGGGGCTTGGCTCCGTTTGGCAGGATGTTCTTCGTCTCCTTCTTCGTCTCCATCTCGTCCTCGTTTCCTCCTGGCGGCTGACCCCGCCTCCGGCTGGGGGAGGAGTCAGTATTACTATGAATGAGTTTTAATGAGTGAATGAATGTGTGTGTGTGTGTGTATGTGGTTACCGTGGCAGCAGCAGCAGCAGCAGCAGCATCATCATCATCATCAGAGGGGAACATGAGTCTGTGAGCCGTCTGCATCATCACACCATCCTGAACAGAGACAACACTTCTCCCATCATGCACCTGTCTCGTGACATCACAGTGCGTTACCTCAGATGACATCACAGTGCGTTACCTGTAACCAGGGGTGCTGCAGAGCTTCCTCTATCGTCATCCTCCTCTTGGGGTCGACCACCAGCAGCTTCCTCACCACGTCCTTCGCTGTGAACGATGAAGAACATCATCATAACCTGGATCCTGAACACATCATGAGAACATGAGAATATTCCTAGAAAGTGATGAAGTTTGATGAAGGAACACACAGAGGAACATACAGAGGAACGACAGGAACGACAGAGGAACATACAGAGGAACATACAGCGGAACATACAGAGGAACAACAGAGGAACATACAGAGGAACGACAGGAACGACAGAGGAACATACAGAGGAACGACAGAGGAACATACAGAGGAATGACAGGAACGACAGAGGAACATACAGCGGAACATACAGCGGAACACACAGAGGAATGACAGAGGAACATACAGCGGAACATACAGAGGAACATACAGCGGAACATACAGAGGAACAACAGAGGAACATACAGAGGAACGACAGGAACGACAGAGGAACATACAGAGGAATGACAGGAACGACAGAGGAACATACAGAGGAACGACAGAGGAACATACAGAGGAATGACAGGAACGACAGAGGAACATACAGCGGAACATACAGCGGAACATACAGAGGAACGACAGAGGAACATACAGCGGAACATACAGAGGAACGACAGAGGAACATACAGAGGAACGACAGGAACGACAGAAGAACATACAGAGGAACGACAGAGGAACATACAGAGGAACGACAGAGGAACATACAGAGGAACGACAGAGGAACGACAGGAACGACAGAGGAACATACAGAGGAACGACAGAGGAACATACAGAGGAACGACAGAGGAACAACAGAGGAACATACAGCGGAACATACAGAGGAACGACAGCGGAACATACAGAGGAACGACAGAGGAACATACAGAGGAACGACAGAGGAACAACAGCGGAACATACAGAGGAACATACAGAGGAACAACAGAGGAACAACAGAGGAACATACAGAGGAACAACAGAGGAACATACAGAGGAACAACAGAGGAACATACAGAGGAACGACAGAGGAACATACAGAGGAACGACAGAGGAACATACAGAGGAACATACAGAAGAACATACAGAGGAACGACAGAGGAACATACAGAGGAACATACAGAGGAACATACAGCGGAACATACAGAGGAACAACAGAGGAACATACAGAGGAACGACAGGAACGACAGAGGAACATACAGAGGAACGACAGGAACGACAGAGGAACATACAGAGGAACGACAGAGGAATATACAGAGGAATGACAGGAACGACAGAGGAACATACAGCGGAACATACAGCGGAACATACAGAGGAACGACAGAGGAACATACAGCGGAACATACAGAGGAACGACAGAGGAACATACAGAGGAACGACAGGAACGACAGAAGAACATACAGAGGAACGACAGAGGAACATACAGAGGAACGACAGAGGAACATACAGAGGAACGACAGAGGAACATACAGAGGAACGACAGGAACGACAGAGGAACATACAGAGGAACGACAGAGGAACATACAGAGGAACGACAGAGGAACAACAGAGGAACATACAGCGGAACATACAGAGGAACGACAGCGGAACATACAGAGGAACGACAGAGGAACATACAGAGGAACGACAGAGGAACAACAGCGGAACATACAGAGGAACATACAGAGGAACAACAGAGGAACAACAGAGGAACATACAGAGGAACAACAGAGGAACATACAGAGGAACAACAGAGGAACATACAGAGGAACGACAGAGGAACATACAGAGGAACGACAGAGGAACATACAGAGGAACATACAGAGGAACATACAGAGGAACGACAGAGGAACATACAGAGGAACATACAGAGGAACATACAGAGGAACGACAGGAACGACAGAGGAACATACAGAGGAACATACAGCGGAACATACAGAGGAACAACAGAGGAACATACAGAGGAACGACAGGAACGACAGAGGAACATACAGAGGAACGACAGAGGAACATACAGAGGAATGACAGGAACGACAGAGGAACATACAGCGGAACATACAGCGGAACACACAGAGGAATGACAGAGGAACATACAGCGGAACATACAGAGGAACATACAGCGGAACATACAGAGGAACAACAGAGGAACATACAGAGGAACGACAGGAACGACAGAGGAACATACAGAGGAATGACAGGAACGACAGAGGAACATACAGAGGAACGACAGAGGAACATACAGAGGAATGACAGGAACGACAGCGGAACATACAGCGGAACATACAGCGGAACATACAGAGGAACGACAGAGGAACATACAGCGGAACATACAGAGGAACGACAGAGGAACATACAGAGGAACGACAGGAACGACAGAAGAACATACAGAGGAACGACAGAGGAACATACAGAGGAACGACAGAGGAACATACAGAGGAACGACAGAGGAACGACAGGAACGACAGAGGAACATACAGAGGAACGACAGAGGAACATACAGAGGAACGACAGAGGAACAACAGAGGAACATACAGCGGAACATACAGAGGAACGACAGCGGAACATACAGAGGAACGACAGAGGAACATACAGAGGAACGACAGAGGAACAACAGCGGAACATACAGAGGAACATACAGAGGAACAACAGAGGAACAACAGAGGAACATACAGAGGAACAACAGAGGAACATACAGAGGAACAACAGAGGAACATACAGAGGAACGACAGAGGAACATACAGAGGAACGACAGAGGAACATACAGAGGAACATACAGAAGAACATACAGAGGAACGACAGAGGAACATACAGAGGAACATACAGAGGAACATACAGCGGAACATACAGAGGAACAACAGAGGAACATACAGAGGAACGACAGGAACGACAGAGGAACATACAGAGGAACGACAGGAACGACAGAGGAACATACAGAGGAACGACAGAGGAATATACAGAGGAATGACAGGAACGACAGAGGAACATACAGCGGAACATACAGCGGAACATACAGAGGAACGACAGAGGAACATACAGCGGAACATACAGAGGAACGACAGAGGAACATACAGAGGAACGACAGGAACGACAGAAGAACATACAGAGGAACGACAGAGGAACATACAGAGGAACGACAGAGGAACATACAGAGGAACGACAGAGGAACATACAGAGGAACGACAGGAACGACAGAGGAACATACAGAGGAACGACAGAGGAACATACAGAGGAACGACAGAGGAACAACAGAGGAACATACAGCGGAACATACAGAGGAACGACAGCGGAACGACAGAGGAACATACAGAGGAACGACAGAGGAACAACAGCGGAACATACAGAGGAACATACAGAGGAACAACAGAGGAACAACAGAGGAACATACAGAGGAACAACAGAGGAACATACAGAGGAACAACAGAGGAACATACAGAGGAACGACAGAGGAACATACAGAGGAACGACAGAGGAACATACAGAGGAACATACAGAGGAACATACAGAGGAACGACAGAGGAACATACAGAGGAACATACAGAGGAACATACAAAGGAACGACAGAGGAACATACAGAGGAACATACAGAGGAACGACAGAGGAACATACAGAGGAACATACAGAGGAACGACAGAGGAACATACAGAGGAACATACAGAGGAACGACAGAGGAACATACAGAGGAACATACAGAGGAACGACAGAGAAACATACAGAGGAACGACAGAGGAACATACAGAGGAACGACAGAGGAACAACAGAGGAACAACAGAGGAACATACAGAGGAACATACAGAGGAACGACAGAGGAACATACAGAGGAACGACAGAGGAACATACAGAGGAACGACAGAGGAACATACAGAGGAACGACAGAGGAACAACAGAGGAACATACAGAGGAACATACAGAGGAACGACAGAGGAACATACAGAGGAACATACAGAGGAACGACAGAGGAACATACAGAGGAACGACAGAGGAACATACAGAGGAACATACAGAGGAACATACAGAGGAACGACAGAGGAACGAGCCTCAACAACACAAGAAGTCATGAAGAACTACAACCTGCCCGCTGACTGTTGATCACACACACACTGAGTACTGCAGTGCTACTGTCCGAGTACTGCAGTAGTACTGCAGTAGTACTGCAGTAGTATTACAGTAGTATTACAGTAGTAGTACCTTGATCAGAGATGTGTCTCCACTTGGAGGGGATCATGGTGAACTCTCCATCAACGATCTGCTCCGTGATCGATCGACCAAAACTCTCATGGAAAGGAGGATAACCACACAGACTGGGGGGAGAGGGAGAGACAGACAGGTTAACTCCAGAGGAAAACCAACAGACGAGCAGACAGACAGCGGGTGTGAGACAGGAGCCTACCAGACAAAGAGCAGGACACCGAGGCTCCAGGCGTCCACAGCCAGACTGTACCCGGTGGTGGAGCCCTGAGTGAAGACCTCCGGAGCCAGATAGGACGGGGTCCCACACAGAGTCCTCATCAACAGGGTCTCCTCCAGGATCCTGGACTGGTTGAAGTCTGTCACCTGAGAGACAGACAGACCGTGAGGATGACGGTGGTGGGGATGATGTCATGATGATGAAGATGAGAGTACCTTGATGAGACAGACGTCGTCCTGAGAGGACAGAAGGACGTTCTCTGGTTTCAGGTCTCTGTGGATGATCCCCTTACTGTGGAGGTACTACACACACACACACACACACATTAAGACATGTTCTACCTCCAGATCTTCATCTGTTAGAAAGTTTGTACCTGAACAGCTTTCAGCATCTGATAGAAATACAGTTTAGTGACGGATTCATCGAGCTGATGAGACTTTACTCTCTGGAACAACTCTCCTCCCTCCATCCTGAGAGAGAGAGAGAGAGAGAGAGAGAGAGAGAGAGAGAGAGAGAGAGAGAGAGAGAGAGAGAGAGAGACAGAGAGAGACAGAGACAGAGAGAGAGAGAGAGAGAGAGAGAATCTCGTTAACGTATTAATTAACGCCGACAATTACTTTATTGTGCTTTAACGCAGTTACAAGAACAGCAGCGAGCGGTGAACAGCTGTTTGTGTGGCGTCTCTTCCTTCTCTTCCTGTTTCCTTCCCCTTCTCCTGGGTCCTAAGTCCCTCCATGTACAGCTTCTTATCACCTCTATGTACCCAGAGATGGGCAGTATTTATATTACTTGTATTTGAAATACGTATTTGAATTACTTTTGAGTATTTTGTAATTTGTATTTGATAAGGCCGATTAAAAATCTAACGTAATTTGTAACAAAATACTTTAGAGTGGAGTAATTTTGTATCTAAAATACTCAGAATACTTTCTCCACGAATCAAAAAACAGTTCAGAGTTCAGTCTTCAGATCTTCAGGTTCAGCTGATTGTCTGTCAAGTTAAATCTTGTATCTGAGTGACAGATGTCAACTAGCTTGATGTATAACTCATGTCTGGGTCTGGCTACATAGCCTATTGTATATACATGGTGATGGTTATAATATCAAGCTAGCGATCGATGCTAACATGCTAATGACGCTAGCATGCTGTCTAGGCTAGTGCATAGCCAGTGTTTAGCAAGTTAGCTTATCAGTGGAGTAGCTAGCTGTAGGAAGAGGGAGATTGGGAGCTTGTATGTCATATGTGAAGAATATGTTCTTGTTGATACAAAACCAAAGTTTATGGGCTGTTAAGTCCCATTAATAAATATATATATATACATAATAAATGTATATATATATTGTTGTTGTCTTTCAATAGCTTTGCTTAGTTACACTGACATTCTGTGACTGTTCTTCCTGTTTGTGGGGTTCACAGAGCTTTGTGTTCATTATATAAACCTGAATTCTCTGCTTTACCACATGGTGAGTAAACAGAAAATCCAGAAAAAAGTATTTCCTGTATTTTAAATACAAAATACATGTATTTTGTTACATTTTCTGCCACCAGTATTTTGTATTTTGTTGTAATACATTTATTTGGGGGTATTTTGTATTTTGTATCAAAATACATTTTGATGTATTTTTGCCCATCTCTGTATGTACCAACGTACATTTATAACAAATACCACATGTTACGCTAATCAGCGTAGCATAGCGTCTGACCAACATACCAACAAATAAATGATTCATTTAAATTATGTGTTTAGAGTTTTTAAAGTGTTTAGTTTGTAATATGTATAATAATCATATCATTTAGTTATCACTACTGAGAGTTTAACAAACATAAAACATGACGTAGATAGGTTTGCAGTTTAAGATGTATATTTAAATTCATCTCTGACACACATGAAGATAAAGTTGTGAACACGGCTGAATATCTATGATCAGAATCATTATAACTGTGTTATAACTGCTGCTGTGTGAAGAGAATGCTGCTGTTAACAAGAAGCTGATGAGTTTAACGTGCTGCTCTTTAGTTCGTAGAGGTTAGTGGTGATCACAGTTGGACTCACAGCTCCAGCACGATGTAATAACTGTCCTCCGTCTGATAGAAGTCTTCTGTCTTTATGAGACAAGGCTGCAGGACACAAGGAGACAAGGAGAGGAGACAAGGAGTTCATCACGGTATTAATCATTAATGGTGGTCTCTTCTTCGTTGGTGTCGGACTCACGTGGTCGACTCTCTGCAGGATCTCGATCTCCGTCTGAGCGTTCCGGGTCGCCGTCTGTGATTGGACCGAAACAAACACATCACATGATCACCATGCTTGCCTGCCATTGGTCCAGAGGGACATCGACGAGTCCCTCGTGTTCAGACGCCATGTTTGTAGTTTTCTCTGGGTTTGAACTTCTGCAAACAGGAAGGAAACAAGGGAAGGAAGGACAGCTCTCAGCCAATCAGAGCAGAGAGCACTCACCCCTTCAGACTGGAAGTTCTTCTTGTTGATTATTTTCACAGCGAACTTCCTGCAGGACGATCTCTCAAAGGCCAGTTTGACTTCACCACACACTCCTCTGTAACACACACACACAGCGTGTCAAGCAGCAGGAAGTGACATCACAGCGGCGTCTCCGTGTCAGACTCACGTGCCGATGCGTCGAGTCAGCAGATATTTCTCCTGCAGCTCTTTGGGTAAACTGGACTGATGGTCCGACATCAGGTCGATGAACACGAACACTGCAGACAGACGGGCAGCGTGAGGTGAGACCTGCTAACAGCTGACTGACCTCTGGAGACGTCTCACACCTTTGTTCCGCTGCTCAGCCAATGAGATCACAGCGTTGTTGACCAGAGGAAGCTTCTTGTCTTTACCGATACGGAGTCCGTCAACAAACGTCCCGTTGTTACTGAAGTCCACCACGAACACCTCACTGCCCTCCTGAGGGGGGGGGGGGGGGGGGGGGGGGGGGGAGTCCTGTCAGTCTACAGTCACATCATCAACAACAACATAAACATAATGAGTAAACAGGAAGTGACTCACTCTGTACACCCTGAAGTGTTTCTTACTGTAGATTCTGAACTTTTTGGATCGAAGCTCATTCGGATCATTCAGAACATAATTACACTGAGAGTCTCGTCCAAACAGGTACTGGTCCTCAAAACAGTCTGTCAACAAACAAACAAACAATAAACAAA
>NC_136532.1:28457122-28472122 GCF_910591455.1 Pholis gunnellus
GTTAGCTTAATGCTAGTGATGGTTTCACTTTAAATCAACATCCTGTTAATATAATGTTTTATTCAGGTCCTCAGGTGTTCAGGTCTTCAGGTGATCAGGTCTTCAGGTGTTCAGGTATTCAGGTCTTCAGGTGTTCAGGTGCTCAGGTATTCAGGTCTTCAGGTATTCAGGTGTTCAGGTATTCAGATGCTCAGGTATTCAGGTCTTCAGGTGCTCAGGTGTTCAGGTGCTCAGGTGTTCAGGTATTTAGGTGTTCAGGTATTCAGGTCTTCAGGTGTTCAGGTATTCAGGTGCTCAGGTATTCAGGTTCTCAGGTGTTCAGGTTCTCAGGTATTTAGGTGTTCAGGTTCTCAGGTGTTCAGGTTCTCAGGTATTCAGGTTCTCAGGTATTCAGGTCTTCAGGTGTTCAGGTGCTCAGGTATTCAGGTGTTCAGGTATTCAGGTTCTCAGGTATTCAGGTGTTCAGGTGTTCAGGTTCTCAGGTATTCAGGTGTTCAGGTTCTCAGGTGTTCAGGTTCTCAGGTATTCAGGTTCTCAGGTATTCAGGTCTTCAGGTGTTCAGGTTCTCAGGTGTTCAGGTATTTAGGTGTTCAGGTCTTCAGGTGTTCAGGTATTCAGGTGTTCAGGTCTTCAGGTGTTCAGGTCTTCAGGTATTCAGGTCTTCAGGTTCTCAGGTATTCAGGTGTTCAGGTTCTCAGGTCTTCAGGTGTTCAGGTGCTCAGGTATTCAGGTCTTCAGGTATTCAGGTGTTCAGGTATTCAGATGCTCAGGTATTCAGGTCTTCAGGTGCTCAGGTATTCAGGTGTTCAGGTATTCAGATGCTCAGGTATTCAGGTCTTCAGGTGCTCAGGTATTCAGGTGCTCAGGTGTTCAGGTGCTCAGGTGTTCAGGTATTTAGGTATTCAGGTGTTCAGGTATTCAGGTCTTCAGGTGTTCAGGTATTCAGGTGTTCAGGTGCTCAGGTATTCAGGTTCTCAGGTGTTCAGGTTCTCAGGTATTTAGGTGTTCAGGTTCTCAGGTGTTCAGGTTCTCAGGTGTTCAGGTTCTCAGGTATTCAGGTTCTCAGGTATTCAGGTCTTCAGGTGTTCAGGTGCTCAGGTATTCAGGTGTTCAGGTATTCAGGTTCTCAGGTTCTCAGGTATTCAGGTGTTCAGGTGTTCAGGTTCTCAGGTATTCAGGTGTTCAGGTTCTCAGGTGTTCAGGTTCTCAGGTATTCAGGTTCTCAGGTATTCAGGTCTTCAGGTGTTCAGGTTCTCAGGTGTTCAGGTATTTAGGTGTTCAGGTCTTCAGGTGTTCAGGTATTCAGGTGTTCAGGTCTTCAGGTGTTCAGGTCTTCAGGTATTCAGGTCTTCAGGTTCTCAGGTATTCAGGTGTTCAGGTTCTCAGGTATTTAGGTGTTCAGGTGCTCAGGTGATGACTCCAGATCGTCACCTGGAGCAACAACTAAAACAAGTCGAGACTGTTCTTTTTCTTCTTCTGTGGTTTATTAACAGATATCAACACAGGTGATGACTACACAGCAAACAGCCAATCAGCTGCTGGTGTCACACTTCGGCCTATGTGTGTGTGTGTTTCAGAGTGTGTATCTGCTGTCTCCAGTGTGTGTTCCAGTTCTGTAGTTCACTCAGTCTTCCTCGTTGGTCGTCGTCTGAACGTGACGACTCCGACACGAACAGCTGCTCGAACCTCTGAGACACACACACACACACACACACACACACACATTAATCACGTCATATTAACGTAACATTATGTTCAGTCCTCTGTGTGTGTGTGTGTGTGTGTACCTTCACAGCAGCGTCTCTCTGCTCAATGACAGCCTGATGTCCCAGGGTGCACCTGGTTGTAGTGATGGATGCTGTTGTTGGCGTAGTAACACTGGATGCTGGGTCATCGTTACTGTTGGTGGGGGACAGGTACGGGATACCAGACCAGGTCCTGACACACACAGGGGCTGGAGAGCTGCTGTTGTAAAGGTGAAGGAGAGCTTTTATTGTGAAGATTTGTGATG
Organism: Pholis gunnellus; assembly: GCF_910591455.1. Lineage (NCBI taxonomy): Eukaryota > Metazoa > Chordata > Actinopteri > Perciformes > Pholidae > Pholis > Pholis gunnellus. The sequence continues at coordinate 28,459,134 of NC_136532.1, forward strand.
ACGTCATTGGCTGTAAAGTGTTCTGTGATATATAATGTGTATCAGTGGAGGGCCGTGCATGTTATACCTTCACTGCTGTCCTGCAGCTGAAACTCAGCTACGGTATTATTTGTTTTGTGTAAAAATGCAGCTGAACACGTGTAGATAGAGAGCGTCTCCTCTCTGTGAGAGCATATTAATTAATTAACGCCGACAATTACTTTATTGCGCATTAACGCAGGTTTTTTTAATTATTATTTTTAAGCGACATTTTTAACACAAGAACTGGCAGCGAGCGGTGAACAGCTGTTTGTGTGGCGTCTCTTCCTGTTTCCTTCCCCTACAGTCCCCTGGGTCCTAAGTCCCTCCATGTACAGCTTCTCATCACCCTCTATGTACCAACGTACATTTATAACAAACACCACATGTTACGCTAATCAGTGTAGCATAGTGTCTGACCAACACACCAACAAAATAAATGATTCATTTAAATTATTGTTTTAGAGTTTTTAAAGTGTTTAGTTTGTAATATGTATAATAATCACATCATTTAGTTATCACTACTGAGACTTTAACAAACATTAAAACATGACGTAGATAGGTTTGCAGGTTTAAGATGTATATTTAAATTCATCTCTGACACACATGAAGATAAAGTTGTGAACACCGGCTGAATATCTATGATCAGAATCATTATAACTGTGTTATAACTGCTGCTGTGTGAAGAGAATCCTGCTGTTAACAAGAACCTGATGAGTTTAACGTGTTTAAACCAAATGTTGTTGACCTTTAGTTCATAGAGCAGCACTTTAACATAAAGGTGTGAATACTGTGAAAAAGTGTGTTACCTGCTGTTTCCTGTTTCAGCCTCCGTCTCTGTGGTGACGGTGTTGACGTCAGAGTGCTGCTCTGCCTCTGTTTCTATGGAAACAAACAGGAAGCTTAATGACCTGAAGGTCACAGGTACACAGGTGTAAAAGGAGGCGGGTCAAAGGTGAGTCACCTTCAGGTGTGGGCAGCTCGTCCAGCTGAGAGAACAGCTGCTCTGTCAGACGGGACAGTGATGTCACAAACTCCTCCCCTCTGACTCTCACACACACCTGAACACACCAACACAGAAAACACACAGGTGCTGCAGGTGTGACAGGTACTGGTGTTAACACTGACTCCTCCCCCTCCTACCTGTAGTTCCAGGTGTAAAGACAAGATGGAGCTCTGCAGCTGCTGCTGTCTGAGCTCCTCTCTGATGTTCACAGTCTGAAGATTGTCGTCTCTCAGAGACACTCGCAGCTGATGGACGTTCACACGCTGAGGATAGGTGAGAACAGACAGGTGAAGACAGACAGGTTAGGACAGACAGGTGAGGACAGACAGGTGAGGACAGACAGGTTAGGACAGACAGGTGAAGACAGACAGGTGAAGACAGACAGGTTAGGACAGACAGGTGAGGACAGACAGGTGAGGACAGACAAGTGAGAACAGGTAAAAACAGACAGGGGAGGACAGACAGGTGAAGACAGACATGTTGTGAATGTTGTGGACACCTTGTCCTCCTCGCTGGCTGCCAGCTCCTCCTCCAGCTTCACTCGGACTCTGCCCATCTCCTCAATAAGCTCCGCCCCCTGTCGTTGCTCATGGTTACTAATCAATACTTCAGGTAATGAAAGCAGCAGACTCTCCGACAGAGACCGCAGTGTCTCCAACTCTGAAACAGACAGATAGAGTCAGGCAGATAGAGACAGGCAGGTAGAGACAGACAGGTAGAGACAGACAGGTAGAGACAGACAGGTAGAGACAGACAGGTAGAGACAGGCAGGTAGAGACAGACAGGTAGAGACATGTTGTATTTCTATCTTTGTGAGGACGTCACTCTGAAGACCTTCACAGACTTCACACCTGGTTTTACATCAATGAGGATCCTCATAGATCTGTGTGTGTGTGTGTATGTGTGTCTACCCTCTCTGCTGGTGCACAGAAACTTCCTGGTCTGTTCCTGGTATCCCAGCAGCCTTTGCTGCATGCTCTCAGCCCATTGGTCCAAACTGTCGGGAAGCAGGAGGAACCTGCTGAGACCACAATGCTGGTAGAAGTCCTGACAGAAAACAGGTAGACAGAGAGACAGACAGACAGGTAGACAGACAGACAGATCTGTTAAAGTCCACATTGATCTCCATCACCGCTCACATGCTCCACTAACAGTGAGTCTCTGTTACCTCAGCAACCTGCAGGATGACGTCATTGGTTCTCCACAACACAGAGTTCAGGGTGGAGCTGAATGAGCTGCAACACAGACACACATGTGATCAATACAGGTGATCAACAGAGGTCCTCTTCTCCCTGTACACCAACAGCTGCACCTCCAGTCACCAGTCCGTCAAGCTCCTGAAGTTCGCGGATGACACCACCCTCATTGGACTCATCTCTGGTGGGGATGAGTCCACCTACAGGTGGGAGACTGATCATCTGGTGACCTGGTGCAGTTTGAACAACCTGGAGCTCAACGCTCTAAAGACGGTGGAGATGGTTGTGGATTTCCGGAAGAATGCAGCCCCACCAGCCCCCATCACCCTGTGTGACTCCCCCGTCGACGCTGTGGAGTCCTTCCTCTTCCTGGGCTCCATCATATCCCAGGACCTCAAGTGGGAGCTGAACATCAGCTCCATCACTAAGAAGGCTCAGCAGAGGATGTACTTCCTGAGGCAGCTGAAGAAATTCAACCTGCCAAAGACAATGATGGTGCACTTCTACACAGCCATCATTGAGTCCATCCTCTGCTCCTCCATCACGGTCTGGTACGCTGCAGCCACTGCCAAGGACAAGAGCAGGCTGCAGCGCATCATCCGCTCTGCTGAGAGGGTGATTGGCTGCAGTCTGCCGTCCCTCCAGGACTTGTTCGCTTCAAGAACCCTGAAGCGAGCAGGAAAGACTGCAGCCGACCCCTCTCACCCTGGACACAAACTGTTGGAGCCCCTTCCACCTGGCAGGAGGCTGAGGTCCATCAGGACCAAGACCTCCATCAGGACCAAGACCTCCATCAGGACCAAGACCTCCATCAGGACCAAGACGACCAAGACCTCCCGCCGCATATACAGTTTCTTCAGTCGGATTCATGAACAAAGACCAGGACCACTGACTCTGTCAGTCCCCGGCACATCCCTTCTTAGGTTCTTATTTAAATACACTCAACACTTTTACACCACACTCACATCTCTCTTGTTTATAATACTGTTATCTGTTTGTTTGTGCACTTTATTTTATATTTGATTGTACATTTTAATATGTTTCTACTTTGCACTGTGTTGATTGTTGTTGATTGTTAAATGTTTTGCACCTCCCATCATGTCAAGTTCCTTGTATGTTCAACATACCGTGGCAATAAACAGTTCTGATTCTGATCAACACCTGGCTGTGACATCAGACCAGCAGCTGGGACTCACTGTGGGTTCTGTTCTGGTTCTGGTCCAAAAACCTGGAACCTTCTTTCAGTCCTGATGGACCTGCAGCCTCTCCTCATACTAACACACACACACACACACACACACACACACACACACACACACACACACACACACACACACACACACACACACACACACACACACACATTAAGCCTCTTTATTGTCTGAAACTGTGTGTGTGTGTGTGTGTGTGTGTGTGTGTGTGTGTGTGTGTGTGTGTGTACCTCAGTGTACTGAAGGACTCGGTACATTTCTGTTGGACTGGACTCTGACCTGCAGAAATCAGGACATGAATTCTAATACAAAGTTCTCAGGTTGGAGACGTATTTACATGTAAACAACAACAACAACAACAACAGGTTTAGAAGATTTTACCAGCAGCTGGTCTTCTGTCATCCTGGATCAGACTGAACCTGATTGGACAGAAAGAAAACATCAGGTACCACAAACAGAACTGACAGTACTCCCTGCAGTACTAGTTATGTACCTGTTCAGGGACTTGATGATGCCCACAACAGGGTCATCCAGGAGGTCCACACCTGTCCTCCTTGTCTGCAGTAAACCAGGAGGTGGGGCGGACCGGACCTGCTTCCTGGATTTAGGAGGAACTGAGAGGGTGGTGCCCTAAACACACAAATAACACACACATGGAGGGTTAAGTAGAACACATAGTAGACTTAGACCTAGGACAGTAGGTGGACCAGATAGTCAAAAGTTAATTAAAGTTAACCAGTTAAGTAGACATTAGTTCAGGAAGACATTTGTAAATCCACTGGAACAGGATAGTCCCCAGAACACCAGGGTGGTGATCAGACAGGTGGTAGTCCAGAGTAGTCCAGAGTAGTCTGGGGTTGTCCAGGGTAGTCCAAAGAAGTCCAGGTGGTAGTCCAGGGTATACAAGAGATATACAAGTACATTCCATTTACCGTTACAGCTGGACAAGAAGTAGTCCAGACAAAAACAATTCCAGTAAGACAAGTGGTAGTCCAGGAAGACAAGTGACATTCCCTGTAGACCGGAGGTAGTCCAGGTGGACAAGAGTTAGTCCATGTAGACGATAGGTATACCAATAAGACCAGCCACACAAGACAAGAAGTATTCCAAAGAGACAAGGTAGTCCAGATAAACAGGAGGTAGTCCATGTAGATTAAAGGTAGTCCAGGTAAACGGGAGGTAGTCCATGTAGATCAAAGGTACTCTAGGTAAACAGGAGGTAGTCCATGTAGATTAAAGGTACTCTAGGTAAACAGGAGGTAGTCCATGTAGATAAAAGGTACTCTAGGTAAACAGGAGGTAGTCCATGTAGATTAAAGGTAGTCCAGGTAAACAGGAGGTAGTCCATGTAGATTAAAGGTAGTCCAGGTAAACGGGAGGTAGTCCATGTAGATCAAAGGTACTCTAGGTAAACAGGAGGTAGTCCATGTAGATTAAAGGTACTCTAGGTAAACGGGAGGTAGTCCATGTAGATTAAAGGTACTCTAGGTAAACAGGAGGTAGTCCATGTAGATAAAAGGTAGTCCAGGTAAACGGTAGGTAGTCCATGTAGATTAAAGGTACTCTAGGTAAACGGGAGGTAGTCCATGTAGATTAAAGGTACTCTAGGTAAACAGGAGGTAGTCCATGTAGATTAAAGGTACTCTAGGTAAACAGGAGGTAGTCCATGTAGATTAAAGGTACTCTAGGTAAACAGGAGGCAGTCCATGTAGATAAAAGGTAGTCCAAGTAAATGGGAGGTAGTCCATGTAGATTAAAGGTAGTCCAGGTAAACGGGAGGTAGTCCATGTAGATTAAAGTTAGTCCAAGTAAACAGGAGGTACCCTACCAATGAAAAGTCCAGGTACTGACAGCACTTCCTGAGTTCTTCATTGACTGACGACAGGAGAGAACACACCTGATCAGGAGACACCTGCAGACAGACAGGAAGACAGACAGACGGACAATAAACAGAGACTTAATGATCTCTTGTTCTTTACTACAGTACTGAGGGGGTAGTAATACAACAGTACTACAACACCACCCTAATAAGAAGTGCTACAGCTGTAGTACTGTGTACCTGTGTGTGTACCTGTGTGTACCTGTGTTCCTGTATGTACCTGTGTGTACCTGTGTGTACCTGTGTGTACCTGTGTGTGTACTTTTTAAAATTTATTTTATTTATTTAAAAAGGGACCATGTACAGTTTAAACATAAATGTCACAAATCTGTACCAGATTGTAGCTTAAGTTCATTTGCATCTGCAGTCCCTTGGCAGGTCAAACAAGGACAATAGCACAGTAAAGGAAAAGACATAATACAAAGATATACCATAAAGAACATACAAGACACCCAATACAACGCTACACACAAATAGCACGGCAAAAAATAATGTTTGTCAATAAAATCAAGTCAGAAAGACCACAAGAATTGAGGTCAGTGTGTGCAGTGTTGTGCAGTACCTGTGTGTGTATCTGTGTGTTCCTGTGGGTACCTGTGTGTGTACCTGTGTGTGTACCTGTGTGTGTACCTGTGTGCAAACATGTGTGTTCCTGTGTGTGTTCCTGTGGGTACCTGTGTGTGTACCTGTGTGAAAACATGTGTGTACCTGTGTGTACCTGTGTTCCTGTGTGTACCTGTGTGTATACCTGTGTGTTCCTGTGTGTACCTGTGTTCCTGTGTGTACCTGTGTGTACCTGTGTTCCTGTGTATACCTGTGTGTACCTGTGTGTACCTGTGTTCCTGTGTATACCTGTGTGTACCTGTGTGTACCTGTGTTCCTGTGTGTACCTGTGTGTACCTGTGTTCCTGTATGTACCTGTGTGTACCTGTGTGTACCTGTGTTCCTGTGTGTACCTGTGTGTATACCTGTGTGTTCCTGTGTTCCTGTGTGTACCTGTGTGTACCTGTGTGTACCTGTGTACCTGTGTATACCTGTGTGTACCTGTGTGTACCTGTGTGTTCCTGTGTGTACCTGTGTTCCTGTGTGTACCTGTGTGTACCTGTGTGTTCCCGTGTGTTCCCGTGTGTACCTGTGTGTACCTGTGTTCCTGTGTGTACCTGTGTGTACCTGTGTGTTCCCGTGTGTTCCCGTGTGTTCCCGTGTGTACCTGTGTGTACCTGTGTTCCTGTGTGTACCTGTGTGTACCTGTGTGTACCTGTGTGTACCTGTGTTCCTGTGTGTACCTGTGTGTACCTGTGTTCCTGTGTATACCTGTGTGTACCTGTGTGTACCTGTGTGTACCTGTGTGTTCTCCATCATCCTCCTCAGATCCTCCAACATGCTGCTGATGACGACCAGCTGCCGTTTACTGCTGTTTGTCTGATTCAAACAAGAGAGACAGACAGACGATCAGACAGACAGATAGACAGACAATCAGACACACAGACTGTCAGACAGACAGGTACTTCAGCCTTGATGTGAACTTGTGTGCTGCTCATGATCTCCTGGATCTTCTCCATGAAGTCCACCTCAGACTTCAGGAAGCAGAGTTTCTCCTCTAGAGGAGCCAACGCCTCCTTCAGCTGGAGGAGGAGCACAAAGAGGAAGTGAAGCGTAAACATCTGGTGGATTGTAGATATAAACAAGAGACAGAGGTCAGAGGTCAGACCTGCTGTAGACTCTGTGACTCAGACCCCTCCAGCTCAGAGGAGATGGACTCCTCCGTCACACTGATCTGTCTGGTTTCCTGATTCAGCCTCTTCTGGAAGAACTTCAGCTCCTGAGGAGCAACGTCACCTCCTTCACTGAACAAACTGCAGGAGGAGGAAACAGACAGACAGACAGACAGACAGACAGTCAGACAGACAGACAGACAGACAGACAGACAGACAGTCAGACAGACAGACAGTCAGACAGACAGACAGACAGACAGTCAGACAGACAGACAGACAGACAGACAGTCAGACAGACAGACAGACAGTCAGACAGTCAGACAGACAGACAGACAGTCAGACAGACAGACAGACAGACAGTCAGACAGACAGACAGACAGACAGACAGTCAGACAGACAGACAGACAGACAGACAGACAGACAGACAGACAGACAGACAGACAGACAGTCAGACAGACAGACAGACAGACAGACAGTCAGACAGACAGTCAGACAGACAGACAGACAGTCAGACAGACAGACAGACAGACAGACAGACAGACAGACAGTCAGACAGACAGACAGACAGTCAGACAGACAGACAGACAGACAGACAGTCAGACAGACAGACAGACAGACAGTCAGACAGACAGACAGACAGACAGACAGTCAGACAGACAGACAGACAGACAGACAGACAGTCAGACAGACAGACAGACAGACAGACAGACACGTTAAAGGGTCTTCCAGTTTTTACCTGAAGGAGTTGAGGAGCCTTGTGGTTCTGGTTCTGAGCTGATCCAGTCTGTGGTGGACTGTCTGTCTGAAGGCGGTCTGACAGCGCTGGGTGTCTTTGATATGCTGATCCAGACGCTCCTGCAGGGTGGAGCTCAGAGCCTTCAGCCTGCAGACAGACAGACAGGTAATAAAGAGACAGACGGGCCTGTGAGCTGACCTCAGATCAGTTCTTACCGTCGGCTGCTGTCAGCTGTCATGACGTCCTCCATGACGGACAGAGAGACGCTGAACTCCTGGTTCCTCCTGCTGATGGAGGTCTGCACCTCCTGTAGCTCCACCCGGCAGGACGTCAACACCTCAGAGACCTCCTCACAGTGAAGGTCCACCTGCTGTCTGTGGAGCTGCAGCTCAGCTAACACACACACACACACACACACACACACACACACAAACACACACACACACATTATTTTAATTCTGCAGGTTAGAACGTAAAGATTTTGTGTGTGTGTGTGTGTGTGTGTGTCTGTGTGTCTTTGTGTGTGTGTGTGTGTGTGTGTGTGTCTGTGTGTCTTTGTGTGTGTGTGTGTGTGTGTGTGTGTGTGTGTGTGTGTGTGTGTCTTTGTGTGTGTGTGTGTGTGTGTGTGTCTGTGTGTGTGTGTGTGTGTGTGTGTGTGTGTGTGTGTGTGTGTGTGTGTGTGTCTGTGTGTGTGTGTGTGTGTGTGTGTGTGTCTGTGTGTGTGTCTGTGTGTGTGTGTGTGTGTGGGCTACCCAGGCGTTGTTGGTATACGTGTGTCTGGATGTTTTTGTAGTTCTGCTCATTCAGTTGTAGTTCTTGGTCTGATTTTGCCGCCTCCTTCCTGTCCGTCACCGTGGTAACGGCTGAGTTGAGGACGTCGTGAAAATGTTTCTCCAAATGATCGAAGAACAAACTCCTCGTCCTGAACAACACACACACAATCCTGTTTACACAGTGTGTGTGTGTGTGTGTGTGTGTGTGTGTGTGTGTGTACCTGCTCAGTGTGTGTGTGAGCAGCTCCACAGGAAACAGGCTCAGGTGTGTTTCTCGCTGCAGGTCGGGGGCGGGGCATCTGAAGGCGGGGCATCTGAAGGCGGGGCCACTATAGGCCACACCCCTGGATGATGTAAACGTGACATCACTGCTGATGTCGCTGAGATCCAGCAGACAGGAATCCGCCTACACACACACACACACACACACACACACACACACACACACACACACACACACACACACACACACACACACACACACACACGGTTCATCTGGAGCCATCAGAAGTGAGTCGTTGGTCATTGGTCAGAGCTTCACCTCAGTCAACCAATCAGGAGAGGGCTGGGCAGGGTGTGACTCCTCCTCCTGCATCATCCTGTCTGGTTTCTGCAGTTCAGCTTCCTCACTGTGTTCTACACAAACAACCAAACAAACCAGTTCAGACTGGACCGAACCAGTTCAACACCAGTTCATAAGTGAATCCTGGACCTGAAGACAGACTGACCCGGTTTGGTGGATGATGGGAGGAGGTACTCCAGTTCTTCTGGACTCTGAGGAGGAAGAATAGTTTGTGACTCACCTGTTACACCTGTAAACTACCAGCTGAGGAGTCACATGACCTGGACTCACCTGTTACACCTGTAAACTACCAGCTGAGGAGTCACATGACCTGGACTCACCTGTTACACCTGTAAACTACCACTTACCGGTCTGTAGGTGTGGTCCAGGTGGTAGAAGGAGGTGAGGCTGCTGCTGTAGGAGAGGAGCTCCTCCAGGAGGAGAAATGGGAGACGATCCAACACCTCCGACTGATCAGAGACACACTGTGTGCAGCTGAACACACACACACACACACACACACACACACACACACATATATATTGATCGCTGTAGTGGCTCAATGCTGACTTAATCTACATTAGCGTTAGCATTAGCATATGTCCTGCAATACCTGTGTTTGACATTCTGCACGTAGTGGACAATTTTATCCAGAGACGTCTTCAGAGCCTCCTCACTGCTCTCCTGACGGAGTCCACACAGCAGGTGGTCCAGATGCACCTTCATGCTCTGATGAACAACAGCAAAGCATCATGGGAGAGACTCACCTGTGTGTTGTAGAGGTGAGACTCACCTGTGTGTTATAGAGGTGAGACTCACCTGTGTGTTATAGAGGTGAGACTCACCTGTGTGTTGTAGAGGTGAGACTCACCTGTGTGTCGTAGAGGTGAGACTCACCTGTGTGTTATAGAGGTGAGACTCACCTGTGTGTTATAGAGGTGAGACTCACCTGTGTGTGTTGTAGAGGTGAGACTCACCTGTGTGTGTTGTAGAGGTGAGACTCACCTGTGTGTGTTGTAGAGGTGAGACTCACCTGTGTGTTATAGAGGTGAGACTCACCTGTGTGTGTTGTAGAGGTGAGACTCACCTGTGTGTTGTAGAGGTGAGACTCACCTGTGTGTGTTGTAGAGGTGAGACTCACCTGTGTGTTGTAGAGGTGAGACTCACCTGTGTGTGTTGTAGAGGTGAGACTCACCTGTGTGTGTTGTAGAGGTGAGACTCACCTGTGTGTCGTAGAGGTGAGACTCACCTGTGTGTCGTAGAGGTGAGACTCACCTGTGTGTGTTGTAGAGGTGAGACTCACCTGTGTGTGTTGTAGAGGTGAGACTCACCTGTGTGTGTTGTAGAGGTGAGACTCACCTGTGTGTGTTGTAGAGGTGAGACTCACCTGTGTGTGTTGTAGAGGTGAGACTCACCTGTGTGTGTTGTAGAGGTGAGACTCACCTGTGTGTTATAGAGGTGAGACTCACCTGTGTGTGTTGTAGAGGTGAGACTCACCTGTGTGTTGTAGAGGTGAGACTCACCTGTGTGTGTTGTAGAGGTGAGACTCACCTGTGTGTGTTGTAGAGGTGAGACTCACCTGTGTGTTATAGAGGTGAGACTCACCTGTGTGTGTTGTAGAGGTGAGACTCACCTGTGTGTTGTAGAGGTGAGACTCACCTGTGTGTTGTAGAGGTGAGACTCACCTGTGTGTGTTGTAGAGGTGAGACTCACCTGTGTGTTATAGAGGTGAGACTCACCTGTGTGTTATAGAGGTGAGACTCACCTGTGTGTGTTGTAGAGGTGAGACTCACCTGTGTGTTATAGAGGTGAGACTCACCTGTGTGTGTTGTAGAGGTGAGACTCACCTGTGTGTTGTAGAGGTGAGACTCACCTGTGTGTGTTGTAGAGGTGAGACTCACCTGTGTGTTGTAGAGGTGAGACTCACCTGTGTGTGTTATAGAGGTGAGACTCACCTGTGTGTTGTAGAGGTGAGACTCACCTGTGTGTTATAGAGGTGAGACTCACCTGTGTGTTATAGAGGTGAGACTCACCTGTGTGTTATAGAGGTGAGACTCACCTGTGTGTTATAGAGGTGAGACTCACCTGTGTGTTATAGAGGTGAGACTCACCTGTGTGTGTTGTAGAGGTGAGACTCACCTGTGTGTGTTATAGAGGTGAGACTCACCTGTGTGTTATAGAGGTGAGACTCACCTGTGTGTTATAGAGGTGAGACTCACCTGTGTGTGTTGTAGAGGTGAGACTCACCTGTGTGTGTTATAGAGGTGAGACTCACCTGTGTGTGTTATAGAGGTGAGACTCACCTGTGTGTTATAGAGGTGAGACTCACCTGTGTGTGTTGTAGAGGTGAGACTCACCTGTGTGTGTTTCTGCTGAGACTGTCTGAGGTCGTCCAGGTGTTGTTCTAGTTCTTCTCGTCTCCTCTCTAACCTGTGGCTGTGCGTCTCCCATAGTAACGCTAATCCTCGCATCACAACAAACACACACCTGGTGAGACCGAGAGCGCACCGGGCCTCAGAGTCACAGCACCGCTGCAGACAGACAGGTGGACAGAGAGAGAGAGACAGGTGGATCAGGTCACATGTATTGTCACTCAGACGTGTCTCAGTGAGGTTCGTGTGACTGACATCTACAGCAGCCAATCGCTCCTCTTCTTCACTCTGGCTCCGTCCAATCACAGTGAGGAGCTGAGAGCCGACGACGTCGTTCACCTCGTCCTGGGACAGCTGCAGAGCTGAGAGCTGCTTCTGTGGATCAACGATCAATGAGGATCAATGTTCCAGCCTCCTCATAGCTGTTATCCGTTCTCAATCACATTATCTTTTAATTTCACCTTTTAATAGAAAGTGATTCATATTTGGAAGAAAATGAAACATTAATATTAACGTAATGAGGTCACCTCACAGAGCTGAACTTCAGCCAGTCGATCAGACCACAACTGTTCATGATGGAGACGGAGATGAAGGAGGAAGTGATTGTGAAGATCATCTGAACACACACAGACACATGCACACCACACACACACACACACATACACACAATGATGATGTCATTAAAAGAGCTCAAACAACGTTAAAACTGAAATATTAGGTTTCATGTATTTGTGAGGACGTTTACCGGTCTGTTGATTGACGGCCGTCAGCCGGTCGAACCAATCAGAGACCAGAGCAGTGGAGCAGGAGGGCGGGACCAGCGAGCTGAAACAGAGACACTGATTGGACGTCTGAGCCGGATGTTCTCCTCGACCTGATCGTTGTTACGGAGCGATGTCGTTACCTGATGTGATCGATGACGTCATCACGTTGTTTGGTCAGACCTGAGACCAGCTGACCTGAGACCAGCTGACCTGAGACCAGCTGACCTGAGACCAGCTGACCTGAGACCAGCTGACCTGAGACCAGCTGCTGCTCCTCATCTCTGCTGCAGAGACTCCTACAACACAAGTCCTGCTGATCCTGAACCAGTTTGTACAAATACTGCTGATACAGCTGCTAAAAACTGCACTACGAGTATTTGACACTACTGCACCCCCCCTCACCTGAAGCGGTCTATGACCCTCCCGACCCTGGTCCTCCTCCAGAGGCTCAGGTGCTCCTCCCACTGCAGACGGAGCAGAGACTCCTGCTGCAGGTTCTCCTCCTGGAGGAGCAGCAGCAGACGAGCAGCGCTGCGACGGTTCACCAGGAGAGACTGGTTCAACATCTGGAGACACAGACAGAGGGGAGGTCAGGAGAGACTGGTTCAACATCTGGAGACACAGACAGAGGGGAGGTCAGGAGAGACTGGTTCAACATCTGGAGACACAGACAGAGGGGAGGTCAGGAGAGACTGGTTCAACATCTGGAGACACAGACAGAGGGGAGGTCAGAGGTCAGAGGGTTACCATGGCCTTG
>NC_136532.1:28474622-28477122 GCF_910591455.1 Pholis gunnellus
TGAGTCTCACATTCAGTCAGTTTGTGGTTCAAATCCTTTATTCTGATCTTCTTCATCTTCACCTCCTCCTGCACCTCCTCCCAGAGAACACACACCTCCTGAACACACACACACACACACACACACACACATCTTCAGATCAGCCACCAACCAAACTGTGTAAAATGTTGTGAGTCTTTAAAAAGCAGAATATTAAAGTAACTTAATTTAAGATTTCTAAGGAAGAATAAAAGCTACTCAGCAGATCTGGATCAGGTTCAGCCTGAGATCCTGAAGACTCTGGATCAGGATACAAGCAGTTGAGAGGGTCTTCCCCTAAAGGGAGTCTGGACTCAGTCTTAGAGACAGAGACCCTGATCCTTCAGGTCTAAAGGTGCCTCAACATCTGATCAGGATCCTCCTTTAGAGGTTTTAGTTAGAGATCCAGTAGACCAGACTCAGTTGTCGTCTATGTTAAAAATCTTGAAGGACTTCTTCGTCTGTGTTTGATCAAAAGCTCAGGAACACCTACTAAAGGGACCTGGAGTAGTAGTAGTATAACAGTGTGTATACTATCTCAGGTGCATTATATCGTAGTATAACAGTGAGTCTACCTGTCCATAGAGGTGAGTCTACCTGTCCATAGAGGTGAGTCCTGTCCATAGAGGTGTGTCTACCTGTCCATAGAGGTGAGTCTACCTGTCCATAGAGGTGAGTCCTGTCCATAGAGGTGAGTCTACCTGTCCATAGAGGTGAGTCCTGTCCATAGAGGTGTGTCTACCTGTCCATAGAGATGAGTCTACCTGTCTATAGAGGTGAGTCTACCTGTCCATAGAGATGAGTCTACCTGTCCATAGAGGTGAGTCTACCTGTCCATAGAGGTGAGTCTACCTGTCCATAGAGATGAGTCTACCTGTCCATAGAGATGAGTCTACCTGTCCATAGAGATGAGTCTACCTGTCCATAGAGATGAGTCTACCTGTCCATAGAGGTGAGTCTACCTGTCCATAGAGGTGAGTCTACCTGTCTATAGAGGTGAGTCTACCTGTCCATAGAGGTGAGTCTACCTGTCCATAGAGATGAGTCTACCTGTCTATAGAGGTGAGTCTACCTGTCCATAGAGGTGAGTCCTGTCTATAGAGGTGAGTCTACCTGTCCATAGAGGTGAGTCTACCTGTCCATAGAGGTGAGTCTACCTGTCTATAGAGGTGAGTCTACCTGTCCATAGAGATGAGTCTACCTGTCCATAGAGGTGAGTCTACCTGTCCATAGAGATGAGTCTACCTGTCTATAGAGGTGAGTCTACCTGTCCATAGAGATGAGTCTACCTGTCTATAGAGGTGAGTCTACCTGTCCATAGAGATGAGTCTACCTGTCCATAGAGGTGAGTCTACCTGTCCATAGAGATGAGTCTACCTGTCTATAGAGGTGAGTCTACCTGTCCATAGAGATGAGTCTACCTGTCCATAGAGGTGAGTCTACCTGTCCATAGAGGTGAGTCTACCTGTCTATAGAGGTGAGTCTACCTGTCCATAGAGATGAGTCTACCTGTCCATAGAGATGAGTCTACCTGTCCATAGAGGTGAGTCTACCTGTCCATAGAGGTGAGTCTACCTGTCTATAGAGGTGAGTCTACCTGTCCATAGAGGTGAGTCTACCTGTCCATAGAGATGAGTCTACCTGTCTATAGAGGTGAGTCTACCTGTCCATAGAGGTGAGTCCTGTCTATAGAGGTGAGTCTACCTGTCCATAGAGGTGAGTCTACCTGTCCATAGAGGTGAGTCTACCTGTCTATAGAGGTGAGTCTACCTGTCCATAGAGATGAGTCTACCTGTCCATAGAGGTGAGTCTACCTGTCCATAGAGATGAGTCTACCTGTCTATAGAGGTGAGTCTACCTGTCCATAGAGATGAGTCTACCTGTCTATAGAGGTGAGTCTACCTGTCCATAGAGATGAGTCTACCTGTCCATAGAGGTGAGTCTACCTGTCCATAGAGATGAGTCTACCTGTCTATAGAGGTGAGTCTACCTGTCCATAGAGATGAGTCTACCTGTCCATAGAGGTGAGTCTACCTGTCCATAGAGGTGAGTCTACCTGTCTATAGAGGTGAGTCTACCTGTCCATAGAGATGAGTCTACCTGTCCATAGAGATGAGTCTACCTGTCCATAGAGGTGAGTCTACCTGTCCATAGAGGTGAGTCTACCTGTCTATAGAGGTGAGTCTACCTGTCCATAGAGGTGAGTCTACCTGTCTATAGAGGTGAGTCTACCTGTCCATAGAGGTGAGTCTACCTGTCTATAGAGGTGAGTCTACCTGTCCATAGAGGTGAGTCTACCTGTCCATAGAGATGAGTCTACCTGTCCATAGAGATGAGTCTACCTGTCTATAGAGGTGAGTCTACCTGTCCATAGAGGTGAGTCTACCTGTCTATAGAGGTGAGTCTACCTGTCCATAGAGGTGAGTCTACCTGTCCATAGAGGTGAGTCCTGTCTATAGAGGTGAGTCTACCTGTCCATAGA
>NC_136532.1:28479622-28504622 GCF_910591455.1 Pholis gunnellus
ATTTTAAATTCTCCTCTACTTCCTCTACTTGTTAACATGCCACAACCTGAGGGACAGTGAGTGACCTACACACACACACACACACACGTTATATATCTATAATTACTAATCCATCTAGATGTTATATTAATGTTATTGTGTATTCATATTATTGTATGTTTAATGGTTGTTTTTTTAATGCTTAGGCAAAACTGTTTCTAAACTTTCATGCCAATAAAGCAAATTGAATTGTGAGCGATAGAGATACAGAGAATATATTTATATTTAATATAATGTGAAGGTACGAACCCACAGAGTCAGGAAGACTCAGCACATCTTCATCATCATCTTCATCCTGCAGCTTCCTGCTGAGACACAACACGTGAGACAGTATGGGGACCTGTCTGCCTGCTCTCCTGTCTGTCTGCTCTTCTGTCTGCCTGTCTGCCTGCTCTCCTGTCTGTCTGCTCTTCTGTCTGCCTGTCTGTCTGCTCTCCTGTCTGTCTGCTCTTCTGTCTGCCTGTCTGTCTGCTCTCCTGTCTGTCTGCTCTCCTGTCTGTCTATCTGTCTGCTCTCCTGTCTGTCTGTCTGCTCTCCTGTCTGTCTGCTCTTCTGTCTGCCTGTCTGTCTGCTCTCCTGTCTGTCTGCTCTCCTGTCTGTCTGTCTGCTCTCCTGTCTGTCTGTCTGCTCTCCTGTCTGTCTGCTCTCCTGTCTGTCTGTCTGCTCTCCTGTCTGTCTGTCTGCTCTCCTGTCTGTCTGCTCTCTCCTGTCTATCTGTCTGTCTGCTCTCCTGTCTGTCTGCTCTCTCCTGTCTACCTGCTGGTGGTGCTGTAGTGTGTGTTGCTGTCCTCGGCAGACAGACAGGCTGTCCTCCTGTCTGTGTGTCGGGCCATCAGAGATCTGGACAGCTGGACCTACAGAGACACACAGAGACCAGGTTCACTCAGACCCGGATCACTCAGACCCGGTGAGATCCGGTTCTGAACTCACCTGAGCGTGGAGCAGCTTCCGGTTGATTTTCCGTTAACTGGCTCCGTTCAGTGCGTCTCTCTGTCGTCATGACAACGAGCGCGTCGCGAGGGGGGAAAAAACTGAGACGTTCTGGGTCCGGAGAGAGAATCGTAAATCCGGAACTCATCCGCTTCAAAACAGAGAATGACGTGTTTTAAAGGCGACATGTCGTCATTTAGGGGGACATGTCTGGACCAGGGGGACATCCGCCCAATCCCAACGTCCCCCCTAAACCCTCGAACCCTAAACCCTAAACCCTGGACCCTCAAACCCTGGACCCTCAAACCCTGGACCCTCAAACCCTGAACCCTCAAACCCTGAACCCTCAAACCCTGGACCCTCAAACCCTGGACCCTCAAACCCTGGACCCTCAAACCCTGATAAATAAAACATAATATGTTTCCTGCTGACAGAAGCTCACTAAAGATAAACTCCCTCTAGTGGACAAAAAAAAGATTTGAAACCGAAAAAAAAGATTTTTATTTTGAATACATTGCTGTATTTTTCAATGTTCAAGAACACAACTTGAACTTTCAGGTTCAGATTTATTTTTCAAATGAACAAAACCTTTGACCTGGATTTAGCTCCGTAGTGCTGGTCTTCAGGACTCCAGGACTCCCCACAAGGAGGTTCTTCCCATCACATCCTGCCTGCAATCGTATGGATGGGAAGAGCTTTCTGTGGAGCTAGTCCTGGCCATCCGGTCCTGGGGGGTCTTTATACGGACATGGCAGCCATCAATGGCACCCACACACCTGGAGAACACCTGGAGAACACCTGGAGAACACCTGGAGAACACCTGGAGAACACCTGGAGAACACCAGGCTGTCGGCCAGCTGGGCAAACGCGTGTCCGACCTCATCCGGTGCTCCAGCGGTGGAGGTCGATGACCTCCTGGTGAAGGGCCACCACGCTGTACGAGAGGCCGGTCACCTCGTGTCACATGTCACTGCGTGTCCTCAGAAGGCCTCCATGGCCTGAAGTCAGCCACGAGGTCTTTCTGACCCTCAGAGGACACAGCCAGGCCGGCACATGAGGATCTGACTGAGCAAGTTCTCTCGGTCCATCTCCAGCTGCACACTCACTTCCCTCACCTAGCTTCTCTAAAATGTGAAGTTCTTTGACATGGTGTTCTTCTTCGTTGGTACAGCGTGTGTGCTGCTTCCTCTGTGGATACATGAGAGCAGCTGAACACTGCAGTCGCTCACAGCAGCGGGTTGAGACACATGTGGTCTGGTGAAGGTCTTTAGTCTCACACGTGTGGAGGTCTGGTACCTGGTGCAAGCGAAGGAAACGGGGACGCAATTAAGAGACTTGGGATGTACCCCAGGAGGTTCTTAAACTGAGGGTCGGGACCCCCCACGTGGTCCCGAGATACGGGTCTCATAGCGCAAGTAGACTTTCACCTCAGAGTGACTCACACAGACCATAATATAAACCGTAATAAACAGTGTTTCTTATTCTATGTATTCTATTGTTTAATTGCTATGAAATGAGAAAATAGATGAAATGTTTGAAATGTTTTTATTTACTTTAGTAAATCAAAGAGATTATGTGAGAAACGTTTCATTTTATATTCTGTTCAAACCTGACGAGAACAGGAATAAAAACTTTGAGGCTCTTATTTTGAAGCTCGTCTTCAGTCAGAGTCGGTGATGTCACTTCCGCTGCTGTCGTCATGGTTACCGGCTGTGTACTCCTTACAGATGACCTTTGACCTGACAGCGCGCTTCCTGTCGTCATGGAAAAAACAAACTCAAACTCAGACGTCACGACAACAAAACAACAACAATGGCTTCATAGAAGGTTTAAGAGTCTGACCTCCTGTAGAAGAAGTTAGGGCGTCTCCTGGAGGAGGGACAGCCGTCTGTCTCCTTGTCCTGCAGACAGACAGACAGATTATCACGGGTCACTAGCTCCCTGTGAAACCTAGAACAGGATTAATGTCGGATCAGGTCTATAGTTAGAGCTGGTTCAGGTCTATAGTTAGGGCTGGTTCAGGTCTATAGTTAGAGCTGGTTCAGGTCTATAGTTAGGGCTGGTTCAGGTCTATAGTTAGGGCTGGTTCAGGTCTATAGTTAGAGCTGGTTCAGGTCTATAGTTAGGGCTGGTTCAGGTCTATAGTTAGAGCTGGTTCAGGTCTATAGTTAGGGCTGGTTCAGGTCTATAGTTAGGGCTGGTTCAGGTCTATAGTTAGGGCTGGTTCAGGTCTATAGTTAGAGCTGGTTCAGGTCTATAGTTAGGGCTGGTTCAGGTCTATAGTTAGGGCTGGTTCAGGTCTATAGTTAGAGCTGGTTCAGGTCTATAGTTAGGGCTGGTTCAGGTCTATAGTTAGGGCTGGTTCAGGTCTATAGTTAGGGCTGGTTCAGGTCTATAGTTAGGGCTGGTTCAGGTCTATAGTTAGAGCTGGCTCAGGTCTATAGTTAGGGCTGGTTCAGGTCTATAGTTAGAGCTGGTTCAGGTCTATAGTTAGAGCTGGTTCAGGTCTATAGTTAGGGCTGGTTCAGGTCTATAGTTAGGGCTGGTTCAGGTCTATAGTTAGAGCTGGTTCAGGTCTATAGTTAGGGCTGGTTCAGGTTTATAGTTAGAGCTGGTTCAGGTCTATAGTTAGGGCTGGTTCAGGTCTATAGTTAGGGCTGGTTCAGGTCTATAGTTAGAGCTGGTTCAGGTCTATAGTTAGGGCTGGTTCAGGTCTATAGTTAGGGCTGGTTCAGGTCTATAGTTAGAGCTGGTTCAGGTCTATAGTTAGAGCTGGTTCAGGTCTATAGTTAGAGTTGGTTCAGGTCTATAGTTAGAGCTGGTTCAGGTCTATAGTTAGGGCTGGTTCAGGTCTATAGTTAGAGCTGGTTCAGGTCTATAGTTAGAGCTGGTTCAGGTCTATAGTTAGAGCTGGTTCAGGTCTATAGTTAGAGCTGGTTCAGGTCTATAGTTAGAGCTGGTTCAGGTCTATAGTTAGAGCTGGTTCAGGTCTATAGTTAGAGCTGGTTCAGGTCTATAGTTAGGGCTGGTTCAGGTTTATAGTTAGAGCTGGTTCAGGTCTATAGTTAGAGCTGGTTCAGGTCTATAGTTAGGGCTGGTTCAGGTCTATAGTTAGGGCTGGTTCAGGTCTATAGTTAGAGCTGGTTCAGGTCTATAGTTAGGGCTGGTTCAGGTCTATAGTTAGGGCTGGTTCAGGTCTATAGTTAGAGCTGGTTCAGGTCTATAGTTAGGGCTGGTTCAGGTTTATAGTTAGAGCTGGTTCAGGTCTGTAGTTAGGGCTGGTTCAGGTCTATAGTTAGGGCTGGTTCAGGTTTATAGTTAGAGCTGGTTCAGGTTTATAGTTAGAGCTGGTTCAGGTCTATAGTTAGGGCTGGTTCAGGTCTATAGTTAGGGCTGGTTCAGGTCTATAGTTAGAGCTGGTTCAGGTCTATAGTTAGGGCTGGTTCAGGTCTATAGTTAGGGCTGGTTCAGGTCTATAGTTAGAGCTGGTTCAGGTCTATAGTTAGGGCTGGTTCAGGTTTATAGTTAGAGCTGGTTCAGGTCTATAGTTAGGGCTGGTTCAGGTCTATAGTTAGGGCTGGTTCAGGTTTATAGTTAGAGCTGGTTCAGGTTTATAGTTAGAGCTGGTTCAGGTCTATAGTTAGGGCTGGTTCAGGTCTATAGTTAGGGCTGGTTCAGGTTTATAGTTAGAGCTGGTTCAGGTCTATAGTTAGAGCTGGTTCAGGTCTATAGTTAGAGCTGGTTCAGGTCTATAGTTCGATATGCTGCTATAGGCCTAGACTGCTGGAGGACTTCCTAGGATACACTTGATACACAATTACCCATGATGCAGCAGTGCTGGTTCTCTGTTCAGACTCTGTAGCTCCTCCCACAGTCGAGTCTTGTTGCTGCAGCGCTGGCGCCTCCTCGTTCTCCCCAGACGTCCCACTCTGCACCTCCTCACCGCTACCTGATCCCACAGGTCACATGACACATGAGACCAGGTCACATGACGTGATTTAAAGCGACAGCAGGTCACATGACTCTCACCTTTAGCAGCGTTCTCATTGGGCTCCTCCTCCTCCTCGCTGCTCACACTCTTCTCACCCTGATGGGGACAGAGCCGACATCATTACATCATCATTACATCACCTCCTCCTCCTCCTCCTCCTCCTCCTCACCTGGTGAGTGTTGCTGGTGAGTCTGCGGAGGCGTGTCCTCAGCTGTAGCTCCTCCCCCTGTGACCTCAGCAGGAGGAGCTCCAGCCTATCAGATTGCTCAGTGAGCTGTCTGACCTGCTCCCTGTACTGGTCCTTCTCCTGGAGGAGCAGCCGTGCCTCCTCATGCTGCTCCGCCCGCGATGACAGAGCCTGAAAGACCAATCAGAGGGTTCGAATTCATGATGTCATCATCATCCTCCTCCTCATCCTCCTCCATCTTGTCTCTCTCTCTGATCACCTCCTCACCTTGTCTCTCTCTGATCACCTCCTCCTCACCTTGTCTCTCTCTCTGATCACCTTACCTTGTCTCTCTCTGATCACCTCCTCCTCACCTTGTCTCTCTCTCTGATCACCTTACCTTGTCTCTCTCTGATCACCTCCTCACCTTGTCTCTCTCTGATCACCTCCTCACCTTGTCTCTCTCTGATCACCTCCTCCTCACCTTGTCTCTCTCTCTGATCACCTCCTCCAGCTGTCTGAGGGTTTGTTTGTTTCGTTGACGGTACATCCTGACGTCTCCCTTCAGCTGAGCGAACAGCAGCTCCAGCTCCTCCTTCTCCTCCAGACTCTGAAAGCAAACAAACCCTGTGAGTTCCTCCTCCTCCTCCTCCTCCTCCTCCTCCACTTTCCTCTTCCTCACCCTGGCTCTCTGCTCCTCTGCTCTGTGGAGTTGTCTCCTCAGTCTTAACACTGTATCGAGGAGGTTCAGCTGAAGAGGAGCTGGACCCTCCTTCTCCTGCGTCTCCTTCTGCTTCTCCTCCTTTTTCTCCTCTTTTTTCTCTTCCTGTTTCTCCTCCTTCTGCTCCGTTCTGTTTGGGTGGAAGAAGGTCTCGGTGGGCGGAGCCAGACTCCTGCTCTGAAAACACATTTTAACATTTTAATCAGAGTGACCTCACAAATATAGAAGAACACGACATCTGACATCGTTCGGGGGGGTAAAAAAAGAGTCAGTAGGAGCGGCAGTACGAGCGGCAGTAGGAGCGGCAGTAGGAGCGGCAGTAGGAGCGGCAGTAGAAGCGGCAGTAGGAGCGGCAGTAGAAGGCAGTAGAAGCGGCAGTAGGAGCGGCAGTAGGAGCGGCAGTAGAAGCGGCAGTAGGAGCGGCAGTAGGAGCGGCAGTAGAAGGCAGTAGGAGCGGCAGTAGAAGCGGCAGTAGGAGCGGCAGTAGGAGCGGCAGTAGGAGCGGCAGTAGAAGGCAGTAGGAGCGGCAGTAGGAGCGGCAGTAGGAGCGGCAGTAGAAGGCAGTAGGAGCGGCAGTAGGAGCGGCAGTAGAAGCGGCAGTAGGAGCGGCAGTAGGAGCGGCAGTAGAAGCGGCAGTAGGAGCGGCAGCACTGGAAGCAGTTGAAGTGAGGGTTTACCTCCTGCAGCGGTCTTAGTGTTCGTCGTCTCAGTAGTCGACTTTGACTCTCAGCTCGCTGCACGTTGTGTTTCAGACGTTCCACCTGCACACACACACACACACACACACACACACACACACACACACACACACACACACACACACACACACACACACACACACACACACACACACACACACACACACACACACACACACACACACACAGTAGAAGTGGTCAGGTCAGTCTGCAGCTGTGTAGTGGTCCATGGGGGGGTGGAGGTGAGCTGACCTCTATCTGCAGGTCTCTGTTGGCCAGCAGGGCGCTGCTCTTCTCCTGTCCCAGCGTGTTGACGTCGGCCATCAGGCTGTAGTTGTGGTCCCGGAGCTGTCTCACCTCCTCGCTCAGACGCTCTCGCTCCTCTCGAACCTTCTGCACGCGCTCAGTCAGCTTCCTCAGCTCGCGGTCCTTCAGCTGCTGCTGTCGAGACCACACCTCCTGATACGGAACCATTACAGAGTCACCTGTCAGCAGAACCCAGCAGAACCCTGAGGTCTACGGTTCTAGCTCTTCCTTAGCAACCAGCCTACCTGTTCCTTAGCAACGGAGCAGGCCTGCTGGCGACGCCTCCTCTCGTCCTGCAGCGCCCTCTGGAGGCGACTGAGCTCCGACATCAGGAACTGAGTCAGACCGGATTCACCTGCTGTGTCTGCAGAGAGACAGACAGGTCAGCACACAGACAGGTGAACACACAGACAGGTGGACACACAGACAGGTGGACACACAGACAGGTGAACAGACAGACAGGTGAACACACAGACAGGTGGACAGACAGACAGGTGAACACACAGACAGGTGAACACACAGACAGGTGGACACACAGACAGGTGAACACACAGACAGGTGAACAGACAGGTGAACACACAGACAGGTGGACACACAGACAGGTGAACACACAGACAGGTGAACACACAGACAGGTGAACAGACAGGTGAACACACAGACAGGTGGACAGACAGACAGGTGAACACACAGACAGGTGAACAGACAGACAGGTGGACACACAGACAGGTGAACACACAGACAGGTGAACACACAGACAGGTGAACAGACAGGTGAACACACAGACAGGTGAACACACAGACAGGTGGACAGACAGACAGGTGGACACACAGACAGGTGAACACACAGACAGGTGAACACACAGACAGGTGAACAGACAGGTGAACACACAGACAGGTGGACAGACAGACAGGTGAACACACAGACAGGTGAACAGACAGGTGAACACACAGACAGGTGGACAGACAGACAGGTGAACACACAGACAGGTGAACACACAGACAGGTGAACAGACAGACAGGTGAACAGACAGACAGGTGGACACACCGACAGGTGAACACACAGACAGGTGGACAGACAGACAGGTGAACACACAGACAGGTGAAAAGACAGGTGAACACACAGACAGGTGAACACACAGACAGGTGAACAGACAGGTGAACACACAGACAGGTGGACAGACAGACAGGTGAACACACAGACAGGTGAACACACAGACAGGTGAACAGACAGACAGGTGAACAGACAGACAGGTGGACACACCGACAGGTGAACACACAGACAGGTGGACAGACAGACAGGTGAACACACAGACAGGTGAAAAGACAGGTGAACACACAGACAGGTGAACACACAGACAGGTGAACAGACAGACAGGTGAACACACAGACAGGTGAACAGACAGACAGGTGAACACACAGACAGGTGAACACACAGACAGGTGAACAGACAGACAGGTGAACACAGACAGGTGAACACACAGACAGGTGAACAGACAGGTGAACACACAGACAGGTGAACACACAGACAGGTGAACAGACAGACAGGTGAACAGACAGACAGGTGAACACACAGACAGGTGGACACACAGACAGGTGAACACACAGACAGGTGAACAGACAGACAGGTGGACACACAGACAGGTGAACACACAGACAGGTGGACACACAGACAGGTGGACACACAGACAGGTGGACACACAGACAGGTGAACACACAGACAGGTGGACACACAGACAGGTGAACACACAGACAGGTGGACAGACCGAGGAGGATGCTGAAGGTCTTGTTGGGCTCCTTCCCCGTGATGCGACTGTACAGTTGAGGATAATCCAGCTCCAGGCTC
Source organism: Pholis gunnellus (assembly GCF_910591455.1). Classification (NCBI taxonomy): domain Eukaryota; kingdom Metazoa; phylum Chordata; class Actinopteri; order Perciformes; family Pholidae; genus Pholis; species Pholis gunnellus. The sequence goes on from NC_136532.1 coordinate 28,488,316, forward strand.
TCCAGGAAGGCCGTGTAGCCTTTCACCCCCGTCCTCTGGAGGATGTCCAGCAGGGCTCCTAGGACACACAAGAGGACCTGATAGGACCAGGACCAGGAGACTCAAGAGGACCTGATAGGACCAGGACCAGGAGACTCAAGAGGACCTGATAGGGTGAGGACCAGGAGAGGACCTCCCATTCATTCATGTTTCTTACCAACTCTTCTCCTCCTGATGACGAGGTTCGGGTCGTTAAAGAGCTGCTCCTCATCCTCAGCATTGACCACCTGATCAGAGACAACCAATCAACACCAGGAGGTTTTAACAGGGGGAGGAGGAGAAGCAGGAGGAGGAGGAGCAAGAGGAGGAGGAAGAGGAGGAGGAGCAGGAGTACCTGACACTGTCTGAGGTACGGAGTGATTCTTGAAGGTTCGATGGTTTTGATGAGTAACATCCTGAAATCATCCAGCTGGAGCCAGCAGAGGTCGTCCTCACACACGCTGTCCATCACTGAGTACTAGTACACACTGTGAGTACTAGTACACACTGTGAATACTAGTACACACACACAGAGTTAATACACACATACTGAGTATTGATACACACTTCAGTATTAGTACGCACTCAGAATACTAATACAAACACAGGCACGTGCATACTGAGTATTAATACACACCGAGTATTAGTACACACAAAGAAAACTAGTACACACTGAGTATTAATACACACATACACACAGTACATACTGACTACTACTACACACAGTTTACTCACCTTAACTGTCTCTCTGTGGGTCGTTTTCTCTTCTGCGTTTTAAGAAATTGTTTCTGTAACTTCCTGTTTTTGGCTCCACCCTCTCTGACATTTATCTGAATCCACCAATAACGTCACAGCTACACCTCATTAACATATAATAATAATATATTCATGACTGAAACAGGTTTAAAATATCAGCTGAGTTCTTCTGGACAGAAAGAGGAAGTGAAGGATTAGAGAAGTCAGAGGAGGAAAACAGGAAGTGATGTCACACCACTGGTTCCTGGACGTCTCACTAAATTGAAGTGAAACCAACGAAGAAGAGAAGAAAGTCACAAGTTTTACCAACAGTGTCCCCACAGTCCACAGGGTCCCCACAGTCCACAGGGTCCCCACAAACAGGGTCCCCACAGTCCACAGGGTCCCCACAGTCCACAGGGTCCCCACAAACAGGGTCCCCACAGTCCACAGTGTCCCCACAAACCAGTGTCCCCACAGTCCACAGGGTCCCCACAAACCAGTGTCCCCACAAACCAGGGTCCCCACAGTCCACAGGGTCCCCATGGATCTGCGGTTCGATCCCCGCCTCTGGCTCCGCTCGTCGCATGTCTACGGTCTGGATTGTAAGCTTTGGATAGAAGCGTCTGCTAAATGACTGTAATGTCCTCACAGGGTCCCCAGAGACCAGGTCTAAGAATAACTGGTCCTCATTAACACACATAGGAGCTCACACAGCTTCATTTCACATAAATCTTTCTCTTTATTACAAATGAATCAGCTCATAAATACAGAACATTTTCTTTACAGAAGCTGAATAAAAAAATAAAACATATTTTAGTGCAATTTGACCACTTTTTCCTGAACGAGGTTCCTGAACGCACCACAGAGCTCCCAACAGTATTTCCTTTTGTAAACTCATTTTTAACGTGAACACATGTAACGAGGATCATGAACGTGTGAACGCTTGTGTCTGTGGTTTAAGTGGACGCTGCAGGCGTGGCGCTGGTGATTCCTGAGAAGTGATTGGCTGGAGCTCCAGACCCGTCACACAGCAGCAGAGACCTCTGGAGAGGAAACAATACACAAGTTGTTTCATCATCTTCTATATTGTTACATATAATTCTATGTGGTGGGCCGTCAGGGCCTCAAAGCCTTCTCTGCTGGCTTAAACACAATCACAAAGTTAGAGCTATTTTATAATTTAATAATGTTTCTTAAATACTACATGTATTATAATTTATATAAATATTGTTCCCATCATCTTATGTTCTCATTGCACAGCTACTGTGCTCCTCAGCTGCTCTGCTTCAGTGCAGCTTGTTTTAAGTAGAGCTTTGATCCAATCAGAGTTCACCTCTGTGTCTCTAGGTAGAAGAGAGGCCCCAGGCCTGCAGACTCACCAGTGAATCCATGTGCAGGTTAAGTGAATGGGGACGATGTTGTTGATCGTCATAGTGTTCAACCAATCAGATCTTTAGTTTGACATGGTGGGCGTATTCTTTGACGTGTCAGAGCTGCTAGCTGGCCTACAGCTACGTCAGCATTAACACACAGCTCAGTGTGCAGCAGCCGCTCTGCAGTGAGGTGCAGCGTGAGCTGTGATTGGTCAGTGGGCGAGCACATGACTATTGTGAAACAAAACTTACAGCAGAGCTTAGTTGAGTAGAAAGAGTTCATATTGAAAGATATGAATGAAATTATGACATGTTTTGCATTTAGCTTGGTGTAGATTATTTATTTTTTACCGAGCTTTGTTTTTTAACACTCAATGTCTGAAGGAGGAGAAACAGATTAGTGAGTTGGGATTTAACCGTGAGATTAAACTCTGTCAACAAAGAAAGGAGGATGGAGTTTGTCTTTAAGTGAACAGCGTTTGGTAAGTCAGCTGTGTTTGTTTTTTACATCTAGTATCTGAACGGCCCTCGAGTGTGTAGCAGAATGTGTGTTGCTGCTGTTTTCCCGTTAAGCTAGTTAGCCTAGCCTCCCAGAACACTCGCGGAGCCCCAGCTGTTTTTTGTTGTGGTTCTTGTTGTTCGGGTTCAGAGGTCACACAGACCGCTGTCTCCTAGTGAGCGCAGGAAACATTATATTTACTACAATTTAAGCTTCTGTATTTTCCAAATGCACTAGTATTATTCAAACGTATTGTTCGGTTTGTAAGCCTCGTACGAACAGTTTAATACGAATACGTAACGTTATATAGTTACAGCCCAAGAAACGAATAATAACCGGAGCTGTGGCGCCACCGTGTGGTTATAAGGTGGTATTTCAGCAGTGAAGGCCCAGGTATGAAACGCACGGCCCACCACTGGTCTATATAATATAACTTGGTGTTGTGTCCCTGCTTATGTTGCGACCTCTGAACCCGTCATAACAATATCTTATTATAGACATTTTCATCTCAGTATTTTGGTGACGTCACTAATGAACTCACCTCGGCTCTCCTCTGTCTGGCTCTCTCTTCGATCTTCTTTAGCTGCTCCTCCTCCCTTTCCTCCTCCTCCTCCTCCTCCTCCTCATTGGCTGGTCCGGTCACGCCCTTGTCTCTGATTGGCTGCACGGTGGCCAGGAGGGCGGGGACAGTGAAGCAGGACAGGAAGCGGGCCTTCAGCAGCTGGTAGGCGGGGTTACTTGAGAAACGCTCCGCCACCAGCTGACGTATCACCACAACAAGCTCCGCCTCCTCCTCCTCCTGCAGGTCAGGGTTGACGGAGGGAGCTGCAACAAACAAACAAACAAACAAACAAACAAACAATCACATAAAGGGATGAGTACCGACACGTATTGATAAGATACCTGGTGAGTCATGTACCTGGTGTGTCAGGTGTGGTACCTGGTGTGTCAGGTGTGGTACCTGGTGTGTCCTGCGGTGGTCCAAGGTCAGAGGTGGAGTCTGGCAGGTCTGGAGGCTGACTGGAAGGCGTCTCGCTGCTGCCGTCTGGTCTGGGTCTGGTTGGGTGGCGTTGGGGTTCGGACCCTCGACACAGCAGCTTCAGGGATGATTTGGTCAGAGCCTTCTTGGCCCGGAGCAGCGCACTGATCGTGTTCAGGCTGCTGACGAAGGGCGGCAGGTAGGGAAGAGCCACCGATGTTCCAGGTACCGCCACTCCTCCCCGACCGCTCAGCCAATCACGCACCGCTTCCTGGGACTCCAGGAACATCAGGGAGGGGTCAAACTGCAGCGCAGGAGGCGCCGGGTCCACCCTGACCGTGCCCTTATATGGCATGAAGAGTTTGGGGGGAGGCGGGTTTGAGACAGGGTGCAGGATGGGCATGGATGTAAGAGGGCGGAGCTGGTTCAAAACAGGGGGGTGTTCGGGGACAGACACAGCGGTGGGAGGTCGGCCCAGCTGACCGGTTAATATGGTCCCGGGTGGAGCCGGGAGGGGGACGCTCGGGACCAACGTCAGCTGCAGGCCTTGGGGCGGGGCTTGTGCCAGCTTGACCAGCCCGCCGGGAGTCATGACCCACATCGACTGACCAGGAAGTAAACAGAACCCAGGAAGCCGAGGCATCAGCTGATTCTGTTTGACCACTTCCCCTTTAAGGCGAGACGGACGAGAGCGCTTATTACGAGGAGAAGAAGAAGAAGTTCTCTTCTTCTTGGCTTCAGCCTGGAAACAACCAAACACAGCAAGAGTTAGAGGAGGAGGAGGAGGAGGAGACAGAGGAGGAGGAGGAGGAGGAGACGGACGAGGAGGAGGAGACAGAGGAGGAGGACGAGGAGGAGGAGACGGAGGAGGAGGACGAGGAGGAGACAGAGGAGGAGACGGAGGAGGAGACAGAGGAGGAGGAGGAGGAGGAGGAGGAGACGGAGGAGGAGACGGAGGAGGAGACAGAGGAGGAGGAGGAGACGGAGGAGGAGACAGAGGAGGAGGAGGAGACGGAGGAGGAGACGGACTCTCTCAATCTTTGCACATGTTGGTAAATCACTGATCATCATATGTCACACACACACACACACACACACACACACACACACACACACACACACACACACACACACACACACACACACACACACACACACACACACACACACACACACACACACACACACACACACACACACACACACACACACACCTTCTCCTGAGTGGCTGCCTGTTGAGCTCTGGCCCTCTGGGTCAGGTTCCGAACCCTCTTTCCTCTTTGGATCACACCTGGACCGGCCCCGCCCACCGCCTCACTTGCCCCGCCCACCGCCTCACTTGCCCCGCCCACCGCCTCACTTGCCCCGCCCATATAGTGGTCTTCCCGACTGCTCGATACGCTTGGCTGCTCCTCCCCCTTCCCCCGTTTCCTCCTGCTGGGCGTGGCTTTGGGAGGCTCCTTGGGGGTGGAGTCAGGGGTCGGCCTGGGACGCAGATTTAAAAAGGTGTAGTCATGATCGTGGAGGAAAGGAGCAGGCAGGCTTGAATTGGAGGATGCAAGGTGCCGATAGGTCGGTATGGAGGGGGGCGGGGCTAATCTCAGAGCAGAGGGGACAACCTCAGGTTCTCCAGGAGCTGTTGGGAATGTGGTCACGGAAGAGGGAGGAGTCTGAGGTACCAGCTGGATGGGGGTAGTGTAAACCTGCTGAGGAGGAACAGGGACGACGGTCTGAGGAGGAACAGGGATGGTGGTCTGAGGAGGAACAGGGATAGTGGTCTGAGGAGGAACAGGGATGGTGGTCTGAGGAGGAACAGGGATGGTGGTCTGAGGAGGAACAGGGATGGTGGTCTGAGGAGGAACAGGGATGGTGGTCTGAGGAGGAACAGGGATGGTGGTCTGGATCTGCGTTCTCTTTCGTGGCGATGAAGCAGCTTTCTTCTTTTCTCCAGCCTGGAAGGAACCAGAGACAGACCGACAACATCATATCAAGAGTTTAAGACAAATTAAAAACAGATCAAACACAGCTCAGTGTACTGAAGTGGTCTTCCAAGAACCATCAAAGGTCCCCCAGCTGGTCTGAGAGAGCTATGATCCACAGTGAGGCTACCTTGGCTTCAGTGGCTTCCTGCAGAGCTTTGGCCTTTGGACTCGGCTTCCGAATCCTCCGTCCTTCTTCTGTCTCTCTGATCACACGGGGGTAAGCCCCGCCCACACGGCTGTAAGCCCCGCCCACAACCCCCCCACTCTCATCCTCTGCCACCGGTTGTCCCCTCCCTCTGGGGGAGCTTGAGACGAGGCTTAATGGACTGGGGGCAGGACCAGAATTGGTGGCCACCAGGGTCCGAGTCAGCGGTACGGGTTGTTGGCGGAAAGCGGCAGAGCAGGTGGACGTGGCGTTCAGGGGCACCGGGACCACAGAGGCAGCAGGGACACTACGAGGAGCAGGATGTGCAGGTAACAGAGAGGTGAGGACCCCCACAGGAGGAGGTCTGTGGGGAGCTGGAGGGAAAGAGTTCATGACAGGATGAGGAATGAAGACAGCCTGAGGAAAGGACACAGAAGACATCCAAGGATGCTTGTTAGGAGGCATCTGGAGAAGAATGCCGGGGCGGTTCTGACGAGGAGGAGGTTGCTGCAGCAGCAGGAGTTTCTGTCTCTTCTGTTGTTGCAGTTTGAGCCGCTGCTCCTCCTTCTTGATTCTCCTCTGCTGCAGCATTCCCCCCACGGTGTTGGGGTTATATTTGGTGAGACTTGGAGCAGGAGGCGCGAGCACCACCACGCTGTTCTTCCTCTGCTCTATCATCTCCTTGCAGCCTACGGCGTCCACGTTCATGGTCTGGAGGAGGAGCAGGAAGACCGGGGTGGAGAGGAGCCCGGCGGCTTCTCCTCGCTCCCTCAGGGCGTCGGCCGCCGTCGCTCGGTTGTTCTGCGGGATCAGCACGTTGCCGATCCACGGCGTCACCGCGGCCTGCAGCTCGTAGCACAGCGCCGGGTCCGTCCACCGGCCCAGGGGGTTCTGCTTGTCGGTCTGGATCTTCCTCGGGGGGCCGGAGATCCGGCTGCTGAACTTCTCCACCTGGCGGTGCAGGTGTGCTCGGAGCTGGTCGGGTGACACCATCATCACGGTGCCGGCGCCGTGGCGCTCCGCCCACCGCAGCTCTCTGGGAGCCGGTCCGAGGATCACGGAGCGTCCGAACTGGCCCAGGATGGTGGACCGGACGGGAACCTGGTCGTGGGCGACTCCGGAGGAAGGTAACTCCACCGGTCGGAAGCTCAGGAAGGTGAAGCATTGAGCTTTCTCTGCTGGAATCCACTCCTGCATGGGGGGGAAGATGTACTCCTCCTCTTCCTCCTCAAGACTCTCCACGTCCACTCCCTCCTCCTTTGTCTTCTCCTCTTCATCACTGTCCATGTACTCCACCACCATCTCCTCCTCCTCGCTGCTCTCCTCCTCCTTCAGGGTCACCATCAGTCTCCTGAGCCTCGGACGAGTCGGCTTCTTCTTCTTCCGTCCTCTCGACCTCTTTCGACCTTTCTGTGGACAGAGAACGAGTCACACGACCTCAGGTCAGCAGTATCCATTATTATATTACATATATATATATATATATATATATATATAATATACACAGTAGGACAGAATGAACAGAAGACACATCGTCAGGTTTCACTTCGTGCGGACGATGACCTCATGTATCCAGGTGAGCGTACCTCAGGTAGTGCTGCTCTGCTCAGCTTCCTCCACTCTCTCAGACACTGAGCGTCGAAACGATGAGGAATCTCTGCAGCGATCTTTGCCCAACGACCTGAGAGACACACACACACACACACACACACACACACACACACACACACACACACACACACACACACACACACACACACACACACACACACACACCACACACACACACACACACACACACACACAGTAATTTATGTCCACATAGAGATGGTTGATTATTGAATTAATTATTGGCTAATACAAATATATATATATGCACATATATATATATATATATATGTAGTATCTGACTTACTACTACTACTCAGTGGTGGGCCGTGCGTTTCATACCTGGGCCTTCACTGCTGAAATACCACCTTATAACCACACGGTGGCGCCACAGCTCCGGTTATTATTCGTTTCTTGGGCTGTAACTATATAACGTTACGTATTCGTATGAAACCGTTCGTACGAGGCTTACAAACCGAACAATACGTTTGAATAATACTAGTGCATTTGGAAAATACAGAAGCTTAAATTGTAGTAAATATAATGTTTCCTGCTCTCACTAGGAGACAGCGGTCTGTGTGACCTCTGAACCCGAACAACAAGAACCACAACAAAAAACAGCTGGGGCTCCGCGAGTGTTCTGGGAGGCTAGGCTAACTAGCTTAACGGAAAAACAGCAGCAACACAGACTCTGCTGCACACTCGAGGGCCGTTCAGATACTAGATGTAAAACACAAACACAGTTCACTTACCAAACGCTGTTCACTTAAAGACAAACTCCATCCTCCTTTCTTTGTTGACAGAGTTTAATCTCACGGTTAAATCCCAACTCACTAATCTGTTTCTCCTCCTTCAGACATTCAGTGTTAAAAAACAAAGCTCGGTAAAAAATAAATAATCTACACCAAGCTAAATGCAAAACATGTCATAATTTGTCATAATTTAAACACTGAGCTGTGTGTTAATGCTGACGTAGCTGTAGGCCAGCTGGCAGCTCTGACACGTCAAAGAATACGCCCAACATGTCAAACTAAAGATCTGATTGGTTGAACACTATGACGATCAACAACATCGTCCCCATTCACTTAACCTGCACATGGATTCACTGGTGAGTCTGCAGGCCTGGGGCCTCTCTTCTACCTAGAGACACAGAGGTGAACTCTGATTGGATAAAAGCTCTACTTAAAACAAGCTGCACTGAAGCAGAGCAGCTGAGGAGCACAGTAGCTGTGCAATGAGAACATGACGGCCCACCACTGGTACTACTACTATACTACTATATTGATCAGATATATTAAACCAATCACCATGATCAGTCTTCTCTCTTCAGTCAACATCAGTTATCAAATGGAACTTGACAACACTACATTACCCATGAGCCTCAGCTCTCTCTGACTACTCACCGACTCCATGTTTCTCCACCAGCAGCAGCAGCAGCTGTTTCTCCTGTTGGTCAAACGGTCCTCTCTTTGTCTCCGCCTTCAGACAGTCGTAGTACCTGTACACACACACACACGGGTCACTTCCTGTCTGTACACACCTAAGGACACACACCTTCTGTTGTCCAATCAGCTCTCACCTGTCTCTGCAGCCGGAGTCAGTGCGTCCAGGAACCTCAAACCGGATCTTCCACCAGTCCTTCTCTCCAAAACGAGACACAGCATGCAGCAGCAGCTGAGAGACAGACAGGAGGACAGAGAGAGACAGACAGACAGGAGGACAGACAGACAGGAGGACAGAGAGAGACAGACAGACAGGAGGACAGAGAGAGACAGACAGACAGGAGGACAGACAGACAGGAGGACAGAGAGACAGGAGGACAGAGAGACAGGAGGACAGAGAGAGTTAGCTATCTACCAAGAGGCTTGTTTTTTGCCCAAGACGATATAACGAGCAGGTGTGTCCTGTCTAAGCCCCGCCCCCTGCCTACCTGGTCCTCCTCTTTGGTCCAAAACCCTTTCTTCAGACTCGGGTCCAAAACCTGGTTCCACCTGTAGATCAGCTGAGCCGGGTCTCGACCTTCCATGAAGTAACTCACTGAGAGACAGACAGGTAGAGTGAGACAGGCGGCTGTTAGAGGAACACACACACACGCTGTGATGTCACCGTGTGATGTCATTACTCTGCGTGTAGGGGATGAAGTTTCCAATCCTCATCTTGTCCACAAGCTCTCTGAGCAGAGCGTCTTCATCTGGAGTCCAACCGCCATGTTTCAACGAGTCCGACACGAACCGCTGGAACGTCTGGAGACACAGGAAGGCTGTCCTCCCCGTCTGAGAGACAGACAGGTGAGAGAGGTCAGAGACAGACAGGTGAGAGAGGTCAGAGACAGACAGGTGAGAGAGGTCAGAGACAGACAGGTGAGAGAGGTCAGAGACAGACAGGTGAGACAGAGAGGTCAGAGACAGATAGACAGACAGACAGACCCCCAGCTCTGCAGCGATGGTCTCCCAGTGTCTCTGTCCGTGTCTCCTGCTGATCTCCTTCAGCTGATGAACCTCCTCTTTACTCCACTTCAGCTTACTGATGGACGGGTGGAGGAAGTTCTGCCAGAAACTACGAAGGTCCTCCGCCTCCCTCGTTCCTTCAAACTGGGGAGGAGGAGAGGATAGGGGGGAGGAGAGAGAGAGAGAGAGAGAGAGAGAGAGAGAGAGAGAGAGAGAGAGAGAGAGAGAGAGAGAGAGAGAGAGAGAGAGAGAGAGAGACAGAGAGAGAGAGAGAGAGAGAGAGAGGAAAGGGAGCAGTTATCAGAAGTCAGTCTAGTGTTTATACAATCGGACGTGTGATTGGTTGATTTTTCGACTTACATCAATATTAGAGATTTTCTGCCAATCATGTTCATCGAATCGATCACCAACCAGCTCGTTCTCCTTCTTCGCTCTGACCAATCAGAGACAGTCTCACATTAAACAGAGGTCAAACACCAGGATGTGAACGTCTTTAATGTTTACATTAATGTTTACTTCAAGTAAAGCTAATGTTCCTCTTTATTCACCGCTACAACCATTAGCATAAATCCAGTATACTTTCAGTAGCTATCGTAGAATAAACCTGCTACCGCTAGCTAAGGACGTCCCAACGCTAGTCATTGATGCATACCTGAACAGTTCGATGTCTCTCTCCAGACTGTCTATCTGCTGTCTGAGCTGCTGCTTGTCTGTCTCTGCTGCTCTGGACAGCTTCTGGCTCAGGTAGTCCACCCTGAGAGAGAGACGGGTCATTAGAAACACAAACTACAGGTTTACTGTCCATCAAATACTCTGACAGCTACAACTTCCTGTTGGTGTGAAGTGAGACAGATGTGTAATGTTGTGGTGTTGTAGTGTTGTTAAAGTGTTGTGTTGAAGTGTTGAGGTGTTGAAGTGTAAAGCTGTTGAAGTGTTGAGGTGTTGAGGTGTTGAAGTGTTGAAGTGTTGAGGTGTTGAAGTGTTGCGGTGTTGAGGTGTTGAAGTGTTGAAGTGTTGAGGTGTTGAGGTGTTGAAGTGTTGAGGTGTTGAAGTGTTGAGGTGTTGAGGTGTTGAAGTGTTGAGGTGTTGAAGTGTTGAGGTGTTGAAGTGTTGAGGTGTTGAGGTGTTGAGGTGTTGAGGTGTTGAGGTGTTGAGGTGTTGAGGTGTTGAAGTGTTGAGGTGTTGAAGTGTTGAGGTGTTGAGGTGTTGAGGTGTTGAGGTGTTGAGGTGTTGAGCTGTTGAGGTGTTGAAGTGTTGAGGTGTTGAGGTGTTGAGGTGTTGAAGTGTTGAGGTGTTGAGGTGTTGAGGTGTTGAAGTGTTGAGGTGTTGAGGTGTTGAGGTGTTGAAGTGTTGAAGTGTTGATGTGTTGAAGTGTTGAAGTGTTGAAGTGTTGAAGTGTTGAAGTGTTGAGGTGTTGAGGTGTTGAAGTGTTGAAGTGTTGAAGTGTTGAGGTGTTGAGGTGTTGAAGTGTTGAAGTGTTGAAGTGTTGAGGTGTTGAGGTGTTGAAGTGTTGAGGTGTTGAGGTGTTGAAGTGTTGAGGTGTTGAAGTGTTGAAGTGTTGAGGTGTTGAAGTGTTGAAGTGTTGAAGTGTTGAGGTGTTGAGGTGTTGAAGTGTTGAGGTGTTGAGTGTTGAATAATAATAAAGGGATGTTACTTGGAGAGTTTAGGTTGGATGAGTCTCCTCAGACTGTCTCTGGTAACTGAGTGGATCAACAGAGTCTTCTGCCAGGTCTCCCCTGAATACACACAGACAGGCAAAGAGAGACAGACATAGAAAGTTCACATTGAAAGTAAATGAAATGGAAGTAGCATTTAATAGTTGAAGCCATGAATCTACTTAGAGCACAACAGTAAATATGTGTACTCGGTATACATGTATGCATACTAGTGCTGGATGCAACGATTACAATATTTAATCGTGATTAATCTCATTGTTGTGTTAAAGTTCATAATGAATCTAAAGTAGTGTGTTGAGCTCTTTTATGTTAAAGTGCTGCTCTATGAACTAAAGGTCAACAACATTTGGTTTAAACACTTTAAACTCATCAGGTTCTTGTTAACAGCAGGATTCTCTTCACACAGCAGCAGTTATAACACAGTTATAATGATTCTGATCATAGATATTCAGCCGGTGTTCACAACTTTATCTTCATGTGTGTCAGAGATGAATTTAAATATACATCTTGAAACCTGAAACCTATCTACGTCATGTTTTATGTTTGTTAAACTCTCAGTAGTGATAACTAAATGATGTGATTATTATACATATTACAAACTAAACACTTTAAAAACTCTAAAAGATCATTTAAATGAATCATTTATTTTGTTGGTATGTTGGTCAGACACTATGCTACGCTGATTAGCGTAACATGTGGTGTTTGTTATAAATGTACGTTGGTACATAGAGGGTGATAAGAAGCTGTACATGGAGGGACTTAGGACCCAGGGGAATGTAGGGGAAGGAAACAGGAAGAGACGCCACACAAACAGCTGTTCACCGCACGCTGCCGGTTGTTGTGTTAAAAATGTGCTTAATAATAATGAATTAATGCGTTAACGTGATAATAACGTGTTAACTTGCCCAGCACTAATATATATATATATATATATATATATATATATATATATATATATATATATATATATACCTGCATACACATATACTGTGTCAGTCACTCTGCTCTGTCTGTTCATGTTTGTGTGCTTCGGATGAATTCTGATTTCCTCTTTGATGTATAAAGTCATGTTTTGTTTGTTTTATTGATACTTACATCGTTTCACTTTCATGTTCTTGTCGTCCAGACAACCAGTCATCCTGCTGGCCTTCTCCTTCGTCTCCTGATTGGCTGGAGGACCCTGGGGAGGACAAACGGAGCGTCTCATTGGTCTGCTGTCAACACTCAGACTGTGTTTATGTCTCTGTCTGTCTGTCTGTCTTACCAGTCCTGTCAGTTTGTCCTTGAAGTATGGTTTGAGGAAGCGGCCCAGGTACATGTTGATTGGCTGCTGGCAGGAGGGGTGGGCGGGCCGTTCCCTGGAGGACTCTTTGATTGGTCCAGACAGCTGAGACACAAGCTCCTTCTACAGAGAGAAACATCATGTATTCATGTTGTACGGACCTGGTGTCTGTAGCTGACTGTCAGTACTGACCTGATGTCTGTAGCTGACTGTCAATACTGACCTGATGTCTGTAGCTGACTGTCAGTACTGACCTGGTGTCTGTAGCTGACTGTCAGTACTGACCTGATGTCTGTAGCTGACTGTCAGTACTGACCTGATGTCTGTAGCTGACTGTCAATACTGACCTGATGTCTGTAGCTGACTGTCAATACTGACCTGGTGTCTGTAGCTGACTGTCAGTACTGACCTGGTGTCTGTAGCTGACTGTCAGTACTGACCTGGTGTCTGTAGCTGACTGTCAATACTGACCTGGTGTCTGTAGCTGACTGTCAATACTGACCTGATGTCTGTGGTTGATTGTCAGTACTGACCTGGTGTCTGTAGCTGACTGTCGATACTGACCTGGTGTCTGTAGCGGACTGTCGATACTGACCTGGTGTCTGTGGTTGATTGTCAATACTGACCCGATGTCTGTAGCTGACTGTCAGTACTGACCTGATGTCTGTAGCTGACTGTCAGTACTGACCTGGTGTCTGTAGCTGACTGTCAGTACTGACCTGATGTCTGTAGCTGACTGTCAGTACTGACCTGATGTCTGTAGCTGACTGTCGATACTGACCTGGTGTCTGTGGTTGATTGTCAGTACTGACCTGATGTCTGTAGCTGACTGTCGATACTGACCTGGTGTCTGTGGTTGATTGTCAGTACTGACCTGATGTCTGTAGCTGACTGTCGATACTGACCTGGTGTCTGTGGTTGATTGTCAGTACTGACCTGATGTCTGTAGCTGACTGTCGATACTGACCTGGTGTCTGTGGTTGATTGTCAGTACTGACCTGCTGTCTCTGGTTGTGTGTCAGTAGTGTCTCCAGCTGGTCCAGCGTCTCTTGAACCACCTGCTGGTAGACGAGGTTCATCTGAAGACACGAGTCTGCTGATGGAGACAGAGCCAGCTCACTCTGAACACAAACAGACAGGTACAGACACCATTAGTATAACATTGACCCGTCTGTCTGTAGCTGATGTGAAGATATCACTGACCTCCTCACTGCTGCTGCTGTCGTCGTCGTCGTCATTATCTGAACAGAACAAGAACAGACATGAATCCATGATGTGTCTCACCTTTAATGGAGACAGACAGGTACCTGACACAATAGAGAAAGACAGATACCTGACACACAGACAGGACTATGTTGTCCCAGGACTTCCTCCAGGTTCTGGATCTCATTCTGGATCTTTTCTCTCTGAGCCAACAGACCTGCAGCAGACTGAACACACACAGTGTTAATGTCTCATGTTGTGTTATATGATATTATATTACAGACAGGACCACAGACAGGACTACAGACAGGACTACAGACAGAACCACAGACAGGACTACAGACAGAACCACAGACAGGACCACAGACAGGACTACAGACAGGACTACAGACAGGACTGCCATGGTAACTGATGAGTATGTCTGTGTGTTACCTGTCTCTCCTCATCTGATTCATCATCTGATTCACGATCTGACCAGAAACACAAGACCACTGTTAGACAGACAGACAGGCAGACAGGCAGTTTTTATATCGATAGTATTCAGAAGTATTTATATTGATAGTATTCAGAAGTATTTATATTGATAGTATTCACGAGTATCAGGCAGACAGACAGGCAGGCAGGCAGACAGGCACCAATAAGATAATTGATTGAAAGTTTTATTTTGAGGTTATTGATCAGAGATCAATATAAAAACTTCTGAATACTATCAATATAAATACTCATAAATACTATCAATATAAAAACTTCTGAATACTATCAATATAAATACTCATAAATACTATCAATATAAATACTTCTGAATACTATCGATATAAATACTCATAAATACTATCAATATAAATACTTCTGAATACTATCGATATAAATACTCATGAATACTATCGATATAAATACTTCTGAATACTATCGATATAAATACTCATAAATACTATCAATATAAATACTTCTGAATACTATCGATATAAATACTCATGAATACAATCGATATAAAAACTTCTGAATACTATCAATATAAATACTCATGAATACTATCGATATAAAAACTTCTGAATACTATCAATATAAATACTCATAAATACTATCAATATAAAAACTTCTGAATACTATCAATATAAATACTTCTGAATACTATCAATATAAATACTCATAAATACTATCAATATAAATACTCCTGAATACTATCAATACAAATACTTCTAAATACTATCAATATAAATACTCTTGAATACTATCAATATAAATACTCTTGAATATTCTTTGTTTGACCACTAAGGTCACGTCTGACACTGTGAAACATTTCTGGAGGTTTATATTAAAAAAGATCGATGAATATTCACAGACACATAGAGAGACAGACAGGTACCTGTCTCGCTGCTCAGCAGCTCCAGTTCAGCGTGTGTTGCAGACAGACTCTGTTCCAGCTGCTCGACCTGTCGCTGGATCCGGTCTCGCTCTGCAGACAGAGAGACAGACATGTCTGCGCACGCGCACACACAGAGACAGACACACGTTTGTATGATTAAAAACTACTGTGATGAAAATATATATTTGTGTTTCTAACATTTATCCGATGAAATAGAAGACACGTGAAGTAGTACTTTAACAGGGACACACTGTAGAGTAGAAATACAGTACTACTACAAGTACTACTACTACTGTAGTAGCTGACAGTAGTACTACACCTGTACCGCTACTACTGTGGTAACTGCTGAGTACAAAGAGTACAGCTGAGGATAGTAGCACAGCACTAGTTCTACAGTACTACTACTTTGTACATTGACTGTACTAACGTTACTACTAATAGTACTGTAGTAGTAGTAGTACAGTAACTGTATTAGTAGTAGTGCTGAGTGTAGTAGTGCAGTACCAGTAGTACAACTAATACAGTTACTCAGAGTACTGTAGTAATTCAGAGTACTACTACAATTACATAGTTAGCAGCTAGCCTGTGATGCTAACATTCGCAGCTAACATAAAGAGTAATAGTTAGAATCTTTCTGACCGTCAGCGGCTTCCGTCTCTTCTCTTTATCTCCGTCTCTTCATTGAAGTCTGTTTGTCTTTACTTTGTTTTTATTATTGTGTCTTTACTTTCTGCCTCCACGCGCCACGGAGCTCCAATCAACGCAGCGCTGTCGTTAACATATTACCCAGCAGGCTGTGCGGCAGGACGACTTCCTCCTCGAGGATTCACTGTTCAGACGGAGTTCCGGTTTAAATGTTTCCTGTAAACAGACCGGTGTCGTGTTTTCTGCCGGTGACCGGGACTATATTCACACCGAGAATCACACACAACACGAAACACACGAAATAAACCGCGCATCAACGGGTCCGCTCTTTATTTTCTTCCCGACT
>NC_136532.1:28514622-28524622 GCF_910591455.1 Pholis gunnellus
GATGTTTATTGTGTTGTTTGTGTTGTTTATTGTGTTGTTTGTGTTGTTTATTGTGTTGTTTGTGTTGTTTATTGTGTTGTTTGTGTTGTTTATTGTGTTGTTTGTGTTGTTTATTGTGTTGTTTATTGTGTTGTTTGTGATGTTTATTGTGTTGTTTGTGTTGTTTATTGTGTTGTTTGTGTTGTTTATTGTGTTGTTTATTGTGTTGTTTATTGTGTTGTTTATTGACTCACCCAGCAGCAGCAGAGCTGAAGCTCCCAGAGCCGACAGGTGACAGAACTTGAGCTCCAGAGTCAGCAGGTAAACCAGAGGAACACAGAGAGCTCCACACAGAGCCGGCAGCAGACGCAGAGTCCACACACTCACACTGCTGGGGTACTCTGCAGGACAAACACACCGGTTCAAAGTGGTTCAAAGTGGTTCAAACTGGTTCAAAGTGGTTCAAACTGGTTCAAAGTGGGTCAAGCTGGTTCAAACTGGTTCAAAGTGGTTCAAACTGGTTCAAAGTGGGTCAAAGTGGTTCAAACTGGTTCAAAGTGGTTCAAAGTGGGTCAAACTGGTTCAAAGTGGTTCAAAGTGGTTCAAACTGGTTCAAACTGGTTCAAACTGGTTCAAAGTGGGTCAAGCTGGTTCAAACTGGTTCAAAGTGGTTCAAACTGGTTCAAAGTGGGTCAAAGTGGTTCAAAGTGGGTCAAACTGGTTCAAAGTGGTTCAAAGTGGTTCAAACTGGTTCAAAGTGGTTCAAAGTGGGTCAAACTGGTTCACAGTGGTTCAAAGTGGTTCAAACGGGTTCAAAGTGGGTCAAAGTGGTTCAAACTGGTTCAAAGTGGTTCAAAGTGGGTCAAACTGGTTCAAAGTGGTTCAAAGTGGTTCAAACGGGTTCAAAGTGGGTCAAACTGGTTCAAAGTGGTTCAAAGTGGTTCAAACGGGTTCAAAGTGGGTCAAACTGGTTCAAAGTGGGTCAAAGTGGTTCAAACTGGTTCAAAATGGTTCAAACTGGTTCAAAGTGGGTCAAAGTGGTTCAAACTGGTTCAAACTGGTTCAAAGTGGTTCAAAGTGGGTCAAACTGGTTCAAAGTGGTTCAAAGTGGTTCAAACGGGTTCAAAGTGGGTCAAACTGGTTCAAAGTGGTTCAAAGTGGTTCAAAGTGGTTCAAAGTGGGTCAAACTGGTTCAAAGTGGTTCAAAGTGGTTCAAAGTGGTTCAAAGTGGGTCAAACTGGTTCAAAGTGGTTCAAACTGGTTCAAAGTGGGTCAAACTGGTTCAAAGTGGTTCAAACCGGTTGTGGTACAGTAACTGGTGTTCCTACCTGCTCCAATTCTGTTCCACACAAAGTTCCCATCAAATCCTCCCAGGTACGCTGCAACAAACACATTGATGACATCATCACACAGGTGTCTGACACACAGGTAACATCATGGAGCGGTTGTCGCGGTAACTGACCTCCGAGGGCCAGGATCATGTGACCGAGCGGCGGCCCGCTGTCATCGATGAAGAAGACTCTCTTCATGTAGAGAGACACGAACTGACCGTAGTACACCTCATCGAACCTGGAACACACAAACATCGTGGAGACAGGTGAGTCTGCTGTGTGAGTCCAGGAGACCAGGTGTGTGAAACAAACACACTCACACCACAGCGTTGGGGTAGCTGAGGTGGCTCAGTCTGGTCCACAAGGCCAGCAGGGAGACCAGCAGCAGGACCAGGTCCACCTGAGCCGTCACCACCAGGGGGAGCTGCAGCATCACTGACACCTGAGACACAGACAGGTGAGACACAGACAGGCGAGACACAGACAGGTGAGACACAGACAGGCGAGACACAGACACCTGAGACACAGACAGGTGAGACACAGACAGGTGAGACACAGACAGGTTATAAATGCTATAAATATTTTAAATATTATAAATATTATACATTTATTAAATGTAATACATATTAAATATGAATGTTCTGTTATAACGACTTTCTTTGTTGTAATTCTAGTTTAAATTGACCAAAACAATATCTGAATTGAACATTGTGTCAATGATAAAATATAGAAACTTTACATTTTATGAACTTATTTCCGTGTTTGTTTCGTCTTCATTTACTTATTTATTTATAAATAAAGATTATTAAAAACTTCATCTCATCTTTACTGGATTTATTTATTTACTTAGTTTTCTATCAGTTGCTTTATGTGACGTCATCATCTAATAACACATACTTATTTTATCATTTAATACAAAACAATATTTAAGAAAAATAATCTGCGATATCGATCAGATCTCAGTGTGAGAGTGGAGCTAACAGCTGTTAGCATTGTTAGCACTCGCCTCACCGTTAGCATTAACCTCACCGTCAGCCGTTAGCCATCAGAGTCCCGTTACCGTAAATTCACCTGGTGACGTCACTCCATTAACTTCAAACAGACCATCCCACCAGTACAGAGCCGGTGCCCGGTGGCTCTCAACGTTTCTCCCGGTTCGTTTGGAGCACCGAGCCGCTCGATGTGTTTGATTGGTGCTGTCTGTTCTCTGAGCCGCTCGATGTGTCCGGTGTTTGATTGGTGCTGTCTGCTCTCTGAGCCGCTCGGTGTGTCCGGTGTTTGATTGGTGCTGTCTGCTCTCTGAGCCGCTCGGTGTGTCCGGTGTTTGATTGGTTCTGTCTGCTCTCTGAGCCGCTCGGTGTGTCCGGTGTTTGATTGGTGCTGTCTGCTCTCTGAGCCGCTCGATGTGTCCGGTGTTTGATTGGTGCTGTCTGCTCTCTGAGCCGCTCGATGTGTCCGGTGTTTGATTGGTGCTGTCTGCTCTCTGAGCCGCTCGGTGTGTCCGGTGTTTGATTGGTGCTGTCTGCTCTCTGAGCCGCTCGGTGTGTCCGGTGTTTGATTGGTGCTGTCTGCTCACTCATAGTCTCATAGTGTTTATTTATTGTTTCTTAGATTTAATGTTTAAATCTACTTTAACATTATTATTAACATATTGAATTCTTGTATTTTATGATCACGTTTATTTGTAGTTGTATTTTATATTTTTATTTTCTTTATAAAGTCCTTTGTAACACTATTAAAACAAATAAAGTTTATTATTATTATTATTTATAATATTGCGCCGGTACATAGCGGCGGATGAAGAAGAGTACAAGAAGATTAAAACAACTTTCATCCATTCATCTGCTGGATTCTTTCCCAGCATGCACTGGGTCAGAGACATGAACAGTTCACCTGCTTCACCTGTTTTATAAATATCAGATTATATTGAAATATTGATGATATAAACACTAATGTCACAAAGTACATGTACTCAAATACCACACTTAAGTACAGTAATGATGTACTTGTACTTTACTTGTGTAGTTCAGTTTTCTGCTACTTTATACTTCTACTGCACTACATTAATTTAATAACTTGAGTTACTGTATAGAGTCAGACTATTCATCAACAGGTGAGCACGTTTATTGAAATATGAATGTGAATAATTGTACACAGGAAGAGGCCCCACGCTAACACCTGGCTAACTCCAGTTAGCTCCAGGCTAATCTCAGCTAACACCTGGCTAACTCCAGTTAGCTTCAGGCTAACCTCAGCTAACACCTGGCTAACTCCAGTTAGCTCCAGGCTAATCTCAGCTAACACCTGGCTAACTCCAGTTAGCTTCAGGCTAATCTCAGCTAACACCTGGCTAACTCCAGTTAGCTCCAGGTTAACCTCAGCTAACACCTGGCTAACCTAAGCTAAGTTCAGGTTGTGGCCAGTTATTGCAGGAATAGACCAGATGAGCACATGTTAGCAAACTGTTAGCCATGATTAGCCCAGCATGTGACACATTGGCATCAGTCTAATCCAGTTAAGTACCAGTTTAATTCAGGTTAGCATCATGTTTAGCCCCTCAATTCTCAATATCCACATGTTAGCATTGAACTAGCACAGGTTAGCCTTGTTGCTATGCAGGTTAGCACAGGCTGAGTCTCTTTCAGTCGGTCATCTCTGATTGGCTCGTGGGGCATTCCGTGGGCGGAGCCTGAGTGAGAGTTCCCACAATGCCTCTTCTGCCAGGTGATCGCTGAAGTCATTAAAGAACGATATGATGTCATCATTAGGCTCCAGAGTGTAGCGACTGCAGCCAGAGAGAGAAACAGGTATTAGTACTGTAATACTACTTATTATGTAGGTAGTAATACTACAGGTGACATACTGCAATACTACTAATTATAGAGGTAGTAATAGTACTACAGGTGACATACTGTAATACTACTAATTATAGAGGTAGTAATAGTACTACAGGTGACATACTGTAATACTACTAATTATAGAGGTAGTAATAGTACTACAGGTGACTGACACTTGCTGGTAGCTCCTCAGAGTGTCCAGGATGTTGAACTGCTGCCAGCGTTTAGAGAAGTTGACCTTTGAACCCTGTGATGTCATCAACGTGTCAGGGTTCCCCAGGTGGACGAAGGTCAAGTCCTGAAGGATCAACCCCCTGATCAGACAGACAGGTTAGAGAGAGAGAGACATAATAATGCAGTGTTTCTGTATACATGTGGGTATAGAGGGTATTAACATACAGGTAGGGTATACATGTGGGTATAGAGGGTATTAACATACAGGTAGGGTATATATGTGGGTATAGAGGGTATTAACATACAGGTAGGGTATACATGTGGGTATAGAGGGTATTAACATACAGGTAGGGTATACATGTGGGTATAGAGGGTATTAACGTACAGGTAGGGTATACATGTGGGTATAGAGGGTATTAACATACAGGTAGGGTATACATGTGGGTATAGAGGGTATTAACATACAGGTAGGGTATACATGTGGGTATAGAGGGTATTAACATACAGGTAGGGTATATATGTGGGTATAGAGGGTATTAACGTACAGGTAGGGTATACATGTGGGTATAGAGGGTATTAACATACAGGTAGGGTATACATGTGGGGTATAGAGGGTATTAACATACAGGTAGGGTATACATGTGGGTATAGAGGGTATTAACATACAGGTAGGGTATATATGTGGGTATAGAGGGTATTAACGTACAGGTAGGGTATACATGTGGGTATAGAGGGTATTAACATACAGGTAGGGTATACATGTGGGTATAGAGGGTATTAACATACAGGTAGGGTATACATGTGGGTATAGAGGGTATTAACATACAGGTAGGGTATATATGTGGGTATAGAGGGTATTAACGTACAGGTAGGGTATACATGTGGGTATAGAGGGTATTAACATACAGGTAGGGTATACATGTGGGTATAGAGGGTATTAACATACAGGTAGGGTATACATGTGGGTATAGAGGGTATTAACGTACAGGTAGGGTATATATGTGGGTATAGAGGGTATTAACGTACAGGTAGGGTATACATGTGGGTATAGAGGGTATTAACATACAGGTAGGGTATATATGTGGGTATAGAGGGTATTAACGTACAGGTAGGGTATATATGTGGGTATAGAGGGTATTAACATACAGGTAGGGTATATATGTGGGTATAGAGGGTATTAACGTACAGGTAGGGTATACATGTGGGTATAGAGGGTATTAACATACAGGTAGGGTATATATGTGGGTATAGAGGGTATTAACGTACAGGTAGGGTATATATGTGGGTATAGAGGGTATTAACGTACAGGTAGGGTATACATGTGGGTATAGAGGGTATTAACGTACAGGTAGGGTATACAGGGAGGTTCCCCCTCAGCCAGAGCTGCTCTGTAGGCTCTGAAGGAGGACGAGCTGTCGATCAGAGCGCTGTACTCCTCCAGAGTCTGAAACACAAACACACGACTCGTGATCACGTTCTTCTTTCAGACTAATTATTGTTATTATCTGACCATGAGAACACGCAGACCTCTGCTGTGTTCCTCTGCCAGTCCAGGCGTCGCAGGGGGGCGGAGTCCAGCGCAGACAGGATGGACAGGTACGAGTTAAAGTTGTTAAGCCTCCGCAGGTGCTTCAGGAACACACACACACACACACACACACACACAAAGAGATTGTCACCGGGTTTACAGTCGGTAGCTGGAGTCAGATGATCTTCATCCTTATTGTCAACACAAAGCAGCAGCACAGCTGGAGACATATTTACGAATAAACAGAGAAAGCTGTCTACCTGTAGCAGTGTAAACCCTGATGTGTGTGTGTGTGTGTGTGTGTTACCTTCATGGTCTTCAGGAACTTCAGCAGCAGTTTCTCTCTGTCCTGAGATTTATCCTGAAGAATGATGACAGAACGAACCCTGAAACCAGAGACACACACACGTTAGTCCTCAATTACACACACAAATACATACGTTGTGTACTAGGTTGTGTACTAGGTTGTGTACTAGGTTGTGTACTAGGTTGTGTACTAGGTTGTGTACTAGGTTGTGTCCTAGGTTGTCTACTAGGTTGTCTACTAGGCTGTGTACTAGGTTGTGTACTAGGTTGTGTAGTAGGATGTGTACTAGGTTGTGTCCTAGGTTGTCTACTAGGTTGTCTACTAGGTTGTCTACTAGGTTGTGTACTAGGTTGTCTACTAGGTTGTCTACTAGGTTGTGTCCTAGGTTGTGTACTAGGTTGTGTACTAGGTTGTGTCCTAGGTTGTGTACTAGGTTGTGTACTAGGTTGTGTCCTAGGTTGTGTCCTAGGTTGTGTACTAGGTTGTGTACTAGGTTGTGTACTAGGTTGTGTATTGTGTACCAGAAGGAGACGTTGTTGAAGTGTTGGGTGAACTCTGTCAGGTTTGGACTTTTCTCTTCATTCTGCTCTTTAGACCACAGCAACACCTCTGGAAGCTAGACAGGTGAGACAGACAGACAGACAGGTGAGACAGACAGACAGGTGAGACAGACAGACAGACAGGTCAGACAGACAGACAGACAGACAGGTGAGGTGTACCTCAATCTTGCAGAAGAGCTCAGAGTCCAGCAGAGTCAGCTGTTCAGCTAGATCCTGGCTCCTGAAGTCCAGAAGGGTTCCTGGTCTGAGAACAGAAGAGGACACGTTGGTGTCTGAGTGGAGGACCTGTCAATCATCCCGGAGGTCACGGGTTACCTGGCAGCCACGCCCCTGGCCGCGAGGGGGCGGAGGGACTGAGGAGAGCCAATCAGCTGCCACTTCTGCTCCATCTTGGACAGGATGTTGGAGCGCAGCAGGCGGGCCAGACCCAGCTCTCCACCAATCAGGAGGCTGAACACCAGGTCCATCAGCAGCAGCAGCAAATCAGAGTCCAGCTCTATGATACTGCACACACACACACACACACACACACACACACACACACACACACACACACACACACACACACACACACACACACACACACACACACACACACACACACACACACACACACACACACACACACACACACAATGAAAGGATCATTCACACCTGGACGTGGTTGTGACATCATGCTGTTAGATGTTATGATGGGTGAGTGATGACATCACGGTCAGAGTGGAGCGGAGCAGAGTAGAGAACGTGCTGTGAATCAACAGACTCACATGAGGCTCAAAGAGCCGCAGAGCGACATGAACCCCACCAGCTGCTCCATCAGACTCCACCAACCCACCAGCTGCTCCATCAGACTCCACCAACCCACCAGCTGCTCCATCAGACTCCACCAACCCACCAGCTGCTCCATCAGACTCCACCAACCCACCAGCTGCTCCATCACACTCCACCAACCCACCAGCTGCTCCATCAGACTCCACCAACCCACCAGCTGCTCCATCAGACTCCACCAACCCACCAGCTGCTCCATCACACTCCACCAACCCACCAGCTGCTCCATCAGACTCCACCAACCCCACCAGCTGCTCCATCACACTCCACCAACCCACCAGCTGCTCCATCAGACTCCACCAACCCACCAGCTGCTCCATCACACTCCACCAACCCACCAGCTGCTCCATCACACTCCACCAACCCACCAGCTCTCAGAGAACGCAGACGCCACCAGCTCTGTTATTGCTCTGGAGCTCACATGTTTAACCTCTGTGTATATACAGTATATATATACATATATATACTGTATATATATATATATGTATATATATATATATATATATACATATATATATATATACAGTATATATATACATATATATACTGTATATATATATATATATATGTATATATATATATATATATATACATACATATATATTGCAACGTCTTTGGGCAGTAGCAGCCACACTGTCAACATGTCATGTAATTATTATTATTATTAATTATTATTAATTATTATTATTATTATTATTATTATTATTATTATTATAGGGAATGGGCTTCAAAAACAAAGCCTCTGATTGGTTGTGTGTGTGTGTGTGTGTAGAACAGGTTGTGTGTGGTGATGGTTGTGTGTGTGTGTGTGTGTGTGTATGGTGATGGTTGTGTGCGTGTGTGTGTGTGTGTGTGTGTGTGTGTGTGTGTGTGTGTGTGGTGATGGTTGTGTGTGTGTGTGTGTGGTGATGGTTGTGTGTGTGTGTGTGTGGTGATGGTTGTGTGTGTGTGTGGTGATGGTTGTGTGTGTGTGTGTGTGTGTGGTGATGGTTGTGTGTGTGTGTGTGTGGTGATGGTTGTGTGCGTGTGTGTGTGTGTGTGTGTGTGGTGATGGTTGTGTGCGTGTGTGCGTGTGTGTGTGTGTGTGTGCGTGGTGATGGTTGTGTGTGTGTGTGTGTGGTGATGGTTGTGTGTGTGTGTGTCTCACCACAGCTCCTCCACCACTCTAACCAGCAGTCTGAAGCTGCTGTTAGCAGCAGTGATGCGTTCAGGGTCCCGTCGTTCACACAAGTGTTTGTATGTTTTGAAGGTTAAAGAATCTCTGACACAGTTAATCACTGAACACACACACACACACATGTTACTGTGTTGACCTGCTTAAAGACACACAACTCAAATGATTCTGATGTTTTCATCTTCACAACAATAAAACAAAGAATCAGATCGTCTGCATATAAACACACTTCAGGCTCCGCCTCCTTCCTGCACACACACACACACACACTGAGAGGATATCTGTGCTGGAGTTTGGTGATGACGTCATCGGGGCTGATGAAGCTTCTGTAGGTGGAGAGGAAGGCTTCACGATACACAACCTGTTCTACACACACACACACACACACACACACACAACCATCGTGATACACAACCTGTTCTACACACACACACACACACACAACCATCGTGATACACAACCTGTTCTACACACACACACACACACACAACCATCGTGATACACAACCTGTTCTACACACACACACACACACACACACAACCATCGTGATACACAACCTGTTCTACACACACACACACACACACACACACAACCATCGTGATACACAACCTGTTCTACACACACACACACACACACACACACACACACACACACACAACCATCACGATACACAGCCCGTTCTACACACACATTGAGTCCTCCGGTCTGGACTGGGACCAGGACTCACCTGCTCCGCTGGGGGCCTGGGTGGCGTGGACCAATAGGATGTCAGGAGAAGCTGCTTTGACGTCCGGGCCGTCCTCGTCCTGAGACAGACAGAGGACGGTCAGACTGAGAGAAGCAGAGGTCAGAGGTCAGAGGTCAGGACCGTACCTGAGGCTTCATTGTGATTCTGTGGAGGATCTCCTGCCGGTCCGTCAGTAGCACCTCCTCCTCCTCCTCCTGCTGCTGCTCCCCGCTCCTCCTCTTAGGCTCCGCCTCCTGCTGGAGACCGTGACAACTGCAGAAGAGACGGCGTCACTGACTCTGTCTGTCCAGGTGAAGGTGGACACATCTGTCTTTGTGTTGGTCTCACCTGTCTCTGGTCTGGTCCTCCTCATCCGGTCCAACTGGATCCTGAAGACGACAGAAACACCATGAGACCAGAGGAAGTCTTAAAGACCCAACGAACAGGCTGAGGAGCAGCGGTCACCTGTTGTCTCTTCTTTGCTGGTAGAACTGGAGCAGGAAGTAGCTCAGGTGAGGGGGCGGAGTCTAACGTCTGCTTGTCCAGGTGTGTATG
>NC_136532.1:28529622-28542122 GCF_910591455.1 Pholis gunnellus
TGTGCGTGTAGCAGTGTGCGTGTAGCAGTGTGTGTGTACCTTGTGTTGCAGTGTGTGTGTAGCAGTGTGTGTGTAGCAGTGTGTTGCAGTGTGTGTGTAGCAGTGTGTGTTTAGCAGCGTGTGTGTACCTTGTGTTGCAGTGTGTGTGTAGCAGTGTGTGTTTAGCAGCGTGTGTGTACCTTGTGTTGCAGCGTGTGTGTAGCAGTGTGTGTGTACCTTGTGTTGCAGTGTGTGTGTAGCAGTGTGTTGCAGTGTGTGTGTAGCAGTGTGTGTGTAGCAGTGTGTGTGTAGCAGTGTGTTGCAGTGTGTGTGTAGCAGTGTGTGTGTAGCAGTGTGTTGCAGTGTGTGTGTACCTTGTGTAGCAGTGTTTGTGTAGCAGTGTGTGTGTAGCAGTGTGTGTGTAGCAGTGTGTGTGTACCTTGTGTTGCAGTGTGTGTGTAGCAGTGTGTTGCAGTGTGTGTGTAGCAGTGTGTGTGTAGCAGTGTGTGTGTAGCAGTGTGTTGCAGTGTGTGTGTAGCAGTGTGTGTGTAGCAGTGTGTTGCAGTGTGTGTGTACCTTGTGTAGCAGTGTTTGTGTAGCAGTGTGTGTGTAGCAGTGTGTGTGTACCTTGTGTTGCAGGTTCAGGTCACATGGTTCTGGTCTCTGTGACGGGGTGTGTTTGATTCGCTCAGAGCGTCTGATCTTCTGCGGGTGGAGCTTATCCTTCAGCCTCATGGTGAGAGACCCAAAGGCTGGAGAGGAAGAGGAGCATCATCATCATCAACAACACTAAACTCTGAAGGAAACTGTCAGGAAGTGAATGTGTTAGCCTGCTGTGGCTAACAGTTAGCATATGAAACAGAGCTTACCTGTCTTACTCTCCGCCCGGGAGGACATGTCTGCAGACAGACAGACAGACGGCTGGTAACGGCCGACCAGAGGAACAGTTTAACCCTCTCTCTCTTCCTCTTCCTCCTCCTCCTCTTCTTCCTCTTTCTGAGTCAGTGGCCCTTCACTCCTCTCAGAGACTCGTCCTGCAGCACCACCTGGTGGCAGAAGGCCGGCGGCGCAGTCTGCTCCATCACAGACATGGTTCACCAGGAACTTACGTTCAGAGTTTTACTGCTTTTAGTTTGTTGTTTAAAATAAAGACAACTCGTCTTCATCTTCATTCAAACAAACTTTATTTGTGTCGAGACGTCTCTGTTAATCACATGACACCAAGATACACAACTACACACACACACACTAGAGGCTGCTGCATGTCTCAGGTGAACAGATCGATATATATGCTCCTTACATATATATGGTACATTATTATCTTTATATATTCTGTAAACATTTATATTAATATTAAACAGAGAAGATTTACGATCACAGCGAGGAGGTGCGTTCAACAGCAGCAACATGTTCAATAATGTTAAAGAAACGTTTGATAATCTAAATCTTTAACTAGCATGCTGACATTAATGTGAACAAGGACACCAACACGCTCTGCTAATGCTCAGCTAACGCTCTGCTAATGTTCAGCTAACGCTCTGCTAATGTTCAGCTAACACTCTGCTATTGTTCAGCTAACGTTCAGCTAACGCTCTGCTATTGTTCAGCTAACGCTCTGCTAATGTTCAGCTAACGTTCAGCTAACGCTCTGCTATTGTTCAGCTAACACTGCTATTGTTCAGCTAACGTTCAGCTAACGCTCTGATAATGTTCAGCTAACACTCTGCTAATGTTCAGCTAACGCTCTGCTATTGTTCAGCTAATGCTCTGCTAATGTTCAGCTAACGCTCTGCTATTGTTCAGCTAATGCTCTGCTAATGTTCACCTAACGCTCTGATAATGTTCAGCTAACGTTCAGCTAACGCTCTGCTATTGTTCAGCTAACACTCTGCTAACGCTCTGCTAACAGTGAAACATGTGCTGTGTTGAACGCAGCTCAGAACTGGACAACAGAATCAGCACCACATGAACAACAAACAACAAACAGAATAAATAGATCAGCAGTTACAGATTCTTACAGTCTGATGATGAACAATAAACACGTCAACATTTCATCTCCTGGATTCATTCTTAAGTAAAACTTTGATAAATTAACATTTAATAAACTCAAATAAACACATGAGAGGAATATAACAAACTATTGGATACATTAATATTCACATTGTTGTTTGAAATGACAACGTAAAGTAAAAACCTTTATTTCTGATTATTTCCTCGCGAGTTTCCTGGAAACAATTCTGTGATTTATAAACAAACAGGATTCAGCTGGTTAAAGTTAAAATGATGTCATAAATTAATTAAATCAAAACAATATCGAACTCACTAAAAAAGTAATCTTGAATGATGAAAAAATACCAAAAAATAAAACGTGAAGTTTTTGACTGACTGGTGATTATTAGATGGTTGTTGTTGTTGAGCTTCTGCTGCTAACTGGGTCAATGAGTTTAAAAAACAGTTGGAACCAGTTAAAACCAACTGGAACCAGTTGGAACCAGTTAAAACCAGTTGGAACCAGTTAAAACCAACTGGAACCAGTTAGATCCAGTTGGAACCAGTTAGAACCAGGTGGTCTTAGTTCAGTGAAGAAATCTGAACACTGAAATTTATGGTTTTATTCCTTCAATGACGTTCTGCGAGTTTATTGTTTGTTTGTCAGACATGTGCAATGCATTCTGGTACATGTAGGCACAGCCAGCACGGATCGGCAGCTTCCTGGGTCAATACAGCAGCAATGGGAATTTAAGTCTGGACTACATTACCCATCAGCACTGACTGGACATCCACATTGAAGATCAATAATAACATTTTAACATATTCTGAAATAAATAAATAAATAAATAAATAGATTAATACATCTTGCAAAATAACATAACAAATAAACTTTACACTGTAAAAAAAAGTTCCCATAATGCAACATTTCAGCATAAGTAAGAACATCTCATCAGCTTCATACAAGAGAGACCAAAGAATACAAAATATAATCAAATGATTTTAATCCAGGAGTTGATGCTAGCTAACGGGCTAGCTTTGACCTGTCTCACTCTCTTGACAGCAGACAGACAGCTGGACCACATATCAATACACTGAATATTGCTGAACATTTTATAGTCATCATGTGCAGATAATCAATATCATTATTACTAGTAAAGTTCACAGTAACACAGCACCAGTAGAGACCAGTAGAACAGTTCAGTAGAGACACAAACACTCACTGGGTTCAGGTTTAACCCTCAATAGAAGACTGGGGACTCTCTCCGTGGGCGGGGCTTCCTTTACTGGGACGACTGGGAGGAGAAACGAAAAGAACAATAGTGAATCAGGAAGGAGGGTTAAAGGGTCAGACATTACTGTTGGTTCCAGTGAGAACCAGTGAGAACCAGTGAGAACCAGTGAGAACCAGATAGAACCAGTGAGAACCAGTTAGAACCAGTTAGAACCAGTTAGAACCAGTGAGAACCAGTTAGAACCAGTTAGAACCAGTTAGAACCAGTGAGAACCAGTTAGAACCAGTGAGAACCAGTTAGAACCAGTGAGAACCAGTGAGAACCAGTTAGAACCAGTTAGAACCAGTGAGAACCAGTGAGAACCAGTGAGAACCAGTGAGAACCAGTTAGAACCAGTTAGAACCAGTGAGAACCAGTGAGAACCAGTTAGAACCAGTGAGAACCAGTTAGAACCAGTTAGAACCAGTGAGAACCAGTTAGAACCAGTGAGAACCAGTGAGAACCAGTGGAGGAATTCAGGGTTAACGTTCACATCAATCAGGTCAGGTTCTCTGTTAGAACCAGTTAGGAGGTCAATAGAGTACAACAGGGTAGTAAAAGTACTGAAGGAGTAGAAGTACAGTAAAGTAGAAGTACAGTAGAGTAGAAGTACAGTAGAGTAGAAGTACAGTAGAGTAGAAGTACAGTAGAGTAGAAGTACAGTAGAGTAAGAATGTAGTTAGAACGTATTGGCTCTAGCAGACATGAGCACCAGTTTAATCCATTAATAATAGTAAACAGCTATTGGAACAAGTAGAAACCTTTTGAAACCAGTTGGAACAAGTGGGAACACAAAGGACTACGTTAGGACCAGCTGGGACCTTCAGTGTTTACTAGATGGGACCAGTTGGACCAAGCTCCTCTAGTTTAAACCAGATGGGTCCAACTGGTTAGAGTGAAGTTGAAGTGTTTCAGTGATGATCTTTGAGATGTGTGTTCCAGTGGAACAGGACCGATGGTTGTGTGTGTTTGCTGGAGGAGTGATTCAGTGTTCCTGTGTTCCTGTGTTCCTGTGTCTCTGTGTCTCTGTGTTCCTGTGTCTCTGTGTTCCTGTGTTCCTGTGTTCCTGTGTCTCTGTGTTCCTGTGTTCCTGTGTTCCTGTGTTCCTGTGTCTCTGTGTTCCTGTGTTCCTGTGTTCCTGTGTTCCTGTGTCTCTGTGTTCCTGTGTCTCTGTGTTCCTGTGTCTCTGTGTTCCTGTGTTCCTGTGTCTCTGTGTTCCTGTGTCTCTGTGTTCCTGTGTCTCTGTGTTCCTGTGTTCCTGTGTTCCTGTGTTCCTGTGTCTCTGTGTTCCTGTGTTCCTGTGTTCCTGTGTCTCTGTGTCTCTGTGTTCCTGTGTCTCTGTGTTCCTGTGTTCCTGTGTCTCTGTGTTCCTGTGTTCCTGTGTTCCTGTGTTCCTGTGTCTCTGTGTTCCTGTGTCTCTGTGTTCCTGTGTTCCTGTGTCTCTGTGTTCCTGTGTTCCTGTGTCTCTGTGTTCCTGTGTTCCTGTGTCTCTGTGTTCCTGTGTCTCTGTGTTCCTGTGTCTCTGTGTTCCTGTGTTCCTGTGTTCCTGTGTTCCTGTGTCTCTGTGTTCCTGTGTCTCTGTGTTCCTGTGTTCCTGTGTCTCTGTGTTCCTGTGTTCCTGTGTTCCTGTGTCTCTGTGTTCCTGTGTTCCTGTGTTCCTGTGTTCCTGTGTTCCTGTGTCTCTGTGTTCCTGTGTTCCTGTGTCTCTGTGTCTCTGTGTCTCTGTGTCTCTGTGTTCCTGTGTCTCTGTGTTCCTGTGTTCCTGTGTCTCTGTGTTCCTGTGTCTCTGTGTTCCTGTGTCTCTGTGTTCCTGTGTTCCTGTGTTCCTGTGTTCCTGTGTTCCTGTGTCTCTGTGTTCCTGTGTCTCTGTGTTCCTGTGTTCCTGTGTCTCTGTGTTCCTGTGTCTCTGTGTTCCTGTGTTCCTGTGTCTCTGTGTTCCTGTGTCTCTGTGTTCCTGTGTTCCTGTGTCTCTGTGTTCCTGTGTCTCTGTGTTCCTGTGTCTCTGTGTTCCTGTGTTCCTGTGTCTCTGTGTCTCTGTGTTCCTGTGTCTCTGTGTCTCTGTGTCTCTGTGTTCCTGTGTCTCTGTGTTCCTGTGTTCCTGTGTCTCTGTGTTCCTGTGTTCCTGTGTCTCTGTGTCTCTGTGTCTCTGTGTCTCTGTGTTCCTGTGTCTCTGTGTCTCTGTGTCTCTGTGTCTCTGTGTCTCTGTGTTCCTGTGTCTCTGTGTTCCTGTGTCTCTGTGTTCCTGTGTTCCTGTGTTCCTGTGTTCCTGTGTCTCTGTGTTCCTGTGTCTCTGTGTTCCTGTGTCTCTGTGTTCCTGTGTTCCTGTGTTCCTGTGTCTCTGTGTCTCTGTGTTCCTGTGTTCCTGTGTTCCTGTGTCTCTGTGTCTCTGTGTCTCTGTGTCTCTGTGTCTCTGTGTTCCTGTGTTCCTGTGTCTCTGGTGGACGTTGCTCCTCTGATGTGAATAATATCTGAATGGAGCTCTTCAGTGTTTTAGCTCCGCAGTGTTTCATGTATTGTCTGTTAAAGGTGCAGAATCCCGTCATATTCACGTTATCTGCTCTCTGACGTCAGCGTGTTTATAGGTGTTGAGCTTCATCTTTACACTAAACTAATAATAAGTCACAACGAGGTTATGAGGAGGTTCAACTGTAGCAGTGAAGGCCCAGGTCTGAAGTACACGGCCCAACACTGAGTACACTCTGTGTACACAGAGTGTATACTGTGTGTACACTGAGTGTATACTGAGTGTATACTCTGTGTATACTGTGTGTATACTGAGTGTATACTCTGTGTATACTCTGTGTATACTGTGTGTATACTGAGTGTATACTCTGTGTATACTCTGTGTATACTGTGTGTATACTCTGTGTATACTCTGTGTATACTGTGTGTATACTGAGTGTATACTCTGTGTATACTCTGTGTATACTGTGTGTATACTCTGTGTATACTCTGTGTATACTGAGTGTATACTCTGTGTATACTCTGTGTATACTGTGTGTATACTGAGTGTATACTGTGTGTATACTGAGTGTATACTCTGTGTATACTCTGTGTATACTGTGTGTATACTCTGTGTATACTCTGTGTATACTGTGTGTATACTGAGTGTATACTCTGTGTATACTCTGTGTATACTGTGTGTATACTGTGTGTATACTGAGTGTATACTCTGTGTATGCTCTGTGTATACTCTGTGTATACTCTGTGTATACTGTGTGTATACTCTGTGTATACTCTGTGTATACTGTGTGTATACTGTGTGTATACTCTGTGTATACTGAGTGTATACTGAGTGTATACTCTGTGTATACTCTGTGTATACTCTGTGTATACTGTGTGTATACTCTGTGTATACTCTGTGTATACTGAGTGTATACTCTGTGTATACTGAGTGTATACTGAGTGTATACTGAGTGTATACTGTATGTTGTATATTGTTGTATGCAGACAGACAGACAGACAGACAGTAATAGGTTGATGGAGCTGTCAATCAAACAGCTGATGTTATTTCTTCATCATTAGCGATGACTCATTGTGATGCTGGGGGGGGCGGAGTCACATGGCGAGGACAGCGATCTGATTGGACGATGAGACACAGAGTTGGTGAGAGACAGCTGACGTACCATTGGTGAACTCCTCACTGGTCACTGATAGAGATTCTGAAAAAATAACCATATATGGTCATTATGAGGGGGGCGGGGCCAGGGGCGGGGCTACCTGCTCTGACGCTAACACACCTGAGAGCTTGTTTGAACCTATAAGGTGCTGTTAGAACAGGATCACACAAACACAGAGAGACACACAGAGAGACACACAGAGACACACAGAGAGACAGACAGGTAGACAGACAGAGACACAGAGACACAGAGACACAGAGAGAGAGACAGAGAGACAGAGACAGAGAGACACACAGAGAGACACACAGACACACAGAGAGACACACAGAGAGACACACAGAGACACAGAGAGACACACAGAGAGACACACAGAGAGACACACAGAGACACAGAGAGACACACAGAGAGACACACAGAGAGACACAGAGAGACAGACAGGTAGACAGACAGACAGAGACACAGAGAGACAGACAGAGACACAGAGAGACACACAGAGACACAGAGAGACACACAGAGAGACACACAGAGAGACACACAGAGACACAGAGAGACACACAGAGAGACACACAGAGAGACAGACAGAGAGACAGACAGACAGAGACACAGAGAGACAGACAGAGAGACAGACACACACAGAGAGACAGAGACACAGAGTGATGGAGGAGAAGAGAAGAAGAGAGTCTGCAGATGGTTTGTGGATCGCTGCTTTTGTTCTAAAGCACCAACAAAGAAGAAACTGTCACCAGAAAACATGCTCGTTTTTAAGTCTGTGTGTTCTAATAAAAGAAACTATAATATAACATAATAATAATAATAATAATAAAATATGATGTAATAATAATATAACATAACATAATAATAATATAATAATAATATAATAATAATATAATATAATAATAATAATAATAATATAATAATAATATAATGTAATAATAATATAATGTAATAATATAATAATAATATAATATAATAATAATAATATAATAATAATATAATGTAATAATAATATAATAATATAATATAATAATAATAATATAATGTAATAATAATATAACATAACATAATAATATAATAATAATATAATGTAATAATAATATAATAATAATAATATAATATAATAATAATATAATAATAATAATAATAATATAATAATAATATAATGTAATAATAATATAATGTAATAATAATATAATAATAATAATAATATAATATAATAATAATCTAATAATATAATAATAATAATAATAATATAATGTAATAATAATATAATGTAATAATATAATAATATAATATAATAATAATATAATAATATAATAATAATATAATGTAATAATAATATAATAATATAATAATAATAATATAATATAATAATAATACAATAATATAATAATATAATAATAATATAATAATATAATAATATAATAATAATATAATGTAATAATAATATAATAATAATAATATAATAATATAATAAATGTTCTCACTCTTCATTTCATTCATAAACTTTCAGCTGAAGGAAGATTTCTGATCATTTCAAAACCTACAAAGTCAATTCACAGGTTCACTCAACTCGTCATCGTCACATCTTCATCACTGACTCAGAGACTTTCAATAAGACTAGAGGACCACATTATGGGATGGCTCCTCCCACCTCACTAAACGTGTCTGTAGAAAGCTGTTAGTGTTCATTCACTCACAGACTCCTTCATGTTGTGATGAGTTCCTGCAGAGACACTCACACCTCTCCTCTCCTCTCCTCTCCTCTCCTCTCTCTCTCTCTCTGTCTCTGTCTCTCTCTCTCTCTCTCTCTCTCTGTCTCTCTCTCTCTCTCTCTCTGTCTCTCTCTCTCTCTCTGTCTCTCTCTCTGTCT
This sequence comes from Pholis gunnellus, assembly GCF_910591455.1. Lineage (NCBI taxonomy): Eukaryota > Metazoa > Chordata > Actinopteri > Perciformes > Pholidae > Pholis > Pholis gunnellus. The sequence goes on from NC_136532.1 coordinate 28,538,355, forward strand.
CTGTCTCTCTCTCTCTCTCTCTCTCTCTCTGTCTCTCTCTCTCTCTCTGTCTCTCTCTCTCTCTCTCTCTCTCTCTCTCTCTCTCTCTCTCTCTCTCTGTCTCTCTCTCTCACGTTTGATCAGAGAACTCTTTTTGCTGACAGTCTTTGAACACATCACGACCTCTGACCTCTGTGTGTGTGTGTGTGTGTGTGTGTGTGTGTGTACCTGGGGACTCCTGGGGGGGGCGCTCTGTTGGGTCTGGAGGGGACGGAGGGGGGTCCTGGATCAGGAGACACCGCGGGACGAGAAGGAGCACCGGGGGCCGCTCGACCACGAGGAGGACCGGGAGGGGCCCGGCGCTGGGGGGTCGGGCTGGACATGGGGGACCTGCAGAGACCGGCGGAGAGACTCTGTGACTCGGCAACTCGGGACACGGGTACCGGACCGTGGACCTGTTGCTAGGTTACCTGCGTCCCGACGGCATCCCGGTGACCTGAAGCCACGAGTCGTCCACCGGAGGAGGCATCGTCGTGGTGATGGTGGACGTGCTGATGTCACCGATGATGTGGAGGCCGTCACGGAGAGCGTGGTACATCTTCAGCATCTCGTCCCGGTGCTGGGCCTGAGGGGGGGGGGGGGCAGGTTCACAGAGGCTCTGATCCCTTCAGCACATTATGCATTTATTTACATAACTGTCTGTCTCTCACCTGTTCCTGGGACTCCTCCATCAGGGTGTTCTGGTCTCCACAGGAGTAGAGTTGAGCCAGAAGGTCTGAGTGGATGAACTCCTTCGTCTGAGGACAGAGAGGTCAGGTGACCTGTGACATCACATCCTGTGTGTGTGTGTGTGTTAATGTGTGTGTGTGTCGTACGTTGTTGACCATCAGGTGCATGATGGTCTTGGGGATCAGGTCTCTGACGGTGCGGTGGATGATTGACAGGTACGAGTCCACCAGGTTCCTCACGATCTCCACCTGTCGCTCCAGCTGAGGGTCCAGACTGTGGATCTGACCGTCTCCCTTTGACTCCTCCACCTCCACCTGAAGAGATGGAGGTTAGACACACACACACATATACACATGTACACACATACACACACACACACACATATACACACATATACACACGTACACACACACACACACACATATACACACATATACACACGTACACACATACACACATATACACACACGTACACACACACACACACATATACACATATACACACATACACACATATACACATATACACACACGTACACACACACACACACACACATATACACATGTACACACATACAGACACACACACACATATACACACATACACACACGTATACACACACACACACATAACAAAATAACAGAAGCAGTCAGTATGAAGAAGACAGAAACTCACCTTGTCTTTATCCTGAAGGAGAAGAAGAGTTATTGTTAGATATTAATATCATAGTAATCATGTAGTAATACTATAGTAATCATGTAGTAATACTGCAGTCATCATGTAGTAATACTGCAGTAATCATGTAGTAATACTATAGTAATCATGTAGTAATACTATAGTAATCATGTAGTAATACTGCAGTCATCATGTAGTAATACTGCAGTAATCATGTAGTAATACTATAGTAATCATGTAGTAATACTATAGTAATCATGTAGTAATACTATAGTAATCATGTAGTAATACTATAGTAATCATGTAGTAATACTGCAGTAATCATGTAGTAATACTATAGTAATCATGTAGTAATACTGCAGTCATCATGTAGTAATACTATAGTAATCATGTAGTAATACTATAGTAATCATGTAGTAATACTGCAGTAATCATGTAGTAATACTATAGTAATCATGTAGTAATACTATAGTAATCATGTAGTAATACTGCAGTAATCATGTAGTAATACTATAGTAATCATGTAGTAATACTGCAGTAATCATGTAGTAATACTATAGTAATCATGTAGTAATACTGCAGTAATCATGTAGTAATACTATAGTAATCATGTAGTAATACTGCAGTCATCATGTAGTAATACTGCAGTAATCATGTAGTAATACTGCAGTCATCATGTAGTAATACTATAGTAATCATGTAGTAATACTGCAGTCATCATGTAGTAATACTATAGTAATCATGTAGTAATACTGCAGTAATCATGTAGTAATACTATAGTAATCATGTAGTAATACTGCAGTCATCATGTAGTAATACTGCAGTAATCATGTAGTAATACTGCAGTCATCATGTAGTAATACTATAGTAATCATGTAGTAATACTATAGTAATCATGTAGTACTACTGCAGTCATCATGTAGTAATACTATAGTAATCATGTAGTAATACTATAGTAATCATGTAGTAATACTATAGTAATCATGTAGTAATACTGCAGTCATCATGTAGTAATACTATCGTAATCATGTAGTAATACTATAGTAATCATGTAGTAATACTGCAGTCATCATGTAGTAATACTATAGTAATCATGTAGTAATACTATAGTAATCATGTAGTAATACTATAGTAATCATGTAGTAATACTATAGTAATCATGTAGTAATACTGCAGTCATCATGTAGTAATACTATAGTAATCATGTAGTAATACTGCAGTCATCATGTAGTAATACTATAGTAATCATGTAGTAATACTATAGTAATCATGTAGTAATACTGCAGTCATCATGTAGTAATACTATAGTCATCATGTAGTAATACTATAGTAATCATGTAGTAATACTGCAGTCATCATGTAGTAATACTATAGTAATCATGTAGTAATACTGCAGTCATCATGTAGTAATACTATAGTCATCATGTAGTAATACTATAGTAATCATGTAGTAATACTATAGTAATAATGTAGTAATACTGCAGTAACATGATGTAGTAACGAGTCGTACCACGTTGCGTTCAGGGTACACTCCAGCGCGTAGGAAAGAAGCCTTCCAGCTGTCCACCTCCTCCTGAGACTCACTGGCCAGCTCCAGCTGACGAGAGTCTTTGTACACGTTCCTGAAACATGAACATTGTGATTTTATTACATGATGAACGTTTAACGATCACATGACCGCCCAGAGGCGGAGCTAACGGCCAACAGCAACATTGAACCGGCTCAGTTTGTACAAACAAATAAAGTTTATTCAAAAAAGACAAAGGCTGCTGAATATATAATACTGCAGTAGTATTATATATTCAGCAGCCATGAAACACACACACACACACACACACACACACACACACACACACACACACACCTGTGCTCAGTGTTGAACAGAGCAAAGATGGTTTTGCTGGACATGAAGCTCTTCTCGATGTCTTTGAGCTTCAGGTTGTCCACAGGCAGCATGTACTTCTTATCCTTCTCCTGCAGGGGGACAACAACAGCAGCAGGATCCGGATCAGATGTTGAGGCACCTTTAGACCTGAAGGATCAGGGTCTCTGTCTCTAAGACTGAGTCCAGACTCCCTTTAGAGGAAGACCTTCTCAGGGTCTGGACCTAGACGGACTGGAGGATCTAGAGCAGGGGTCACTAATAGGCGGACCGTGGTCCGGATCCGGACCCAGACGCTGTCCTATCCGGACCCGGACGTATAACCTGCACAGCTTTTCTAGCCTTTACGGTACTCGGTCAGCAGTCCAGGAAATACACCGACCAATCACAAGCGTTGTAAATCATCTTCAGGATCTCAGGCTGAACCTGATCCAGAGCCTTCAGGATCTCAGGCTGAACCTGATCCAGAGCCTTCAGGATCTCAGGCTGAACCTGATCCAGA
>NC_136532.1:28544622-28547122 GCF_910591455.1 Pholis gunnellus
GATGTCTATCAGCAACATCACCTGAGGACGCACACAGACAGGTAAGTCAGACAGACAGACAGGTTGGACACACAGGTAGGTCAGACAGACAGGTAGGTCAGACAGACCTGGCCTTTGGTGCGACTCTCTCGGTCTCGGATGTGCTGAGTAACGATTCGCTCCATCTCCTCTCTGAGCATCGGGAACTGGGCCAACTACACGGAAGTACAGGGAGGTCAGGATATGTGACATAAAACCAGCTGTAGTACTAGTACCTTCTGAGTACACTAACTCACGGTGTTATGTAGTAGTAGTACTAGTACCTTCTGAGTACACTAACTCACGGTGTTATGTAGTAGTAGTACTAGTACCTTCTGAGTACACTGACTCACGGTGTTATGTAGTAGTAGTACTAGTACCTTCTGAGTACACTGACTCACGGTGTTATGTAGTAGTAGTACTAGTACCTTCTGGGTACACTGACTCACGGTGTTATGTAGTAGTAGTACTAGTACCTTCTGGGTACACTGACTCACGGTGTTATGTAGTAGTACTAGTACCTTCTGGGTACACTGACTCACGGTGTTATGTAGTAGTACTAGTACCTTCTGGGTACACTGACTCACTGTGTTATGTAGTAGTAGTAGTAGTACTATCAGTAGTACTAGTACTTTCTGGGTACACTGCTTGACGGTGTTATGTAGCAGTAGTACTAGTAGTACTATCAGTAGTACTAGTACCTTGTGAGTATACTGCCTAACAGTGTTATGTAGCAGTAGTATCAGTAGTAGTAGTAGTACTAGTACCTTCTGAGTACACTGCCTCACGGTGTTCACCAGCTCGTTAATCACCATGTCGACACATTTCTGACACGGCTCTTTGATCTGAGCGATGAGTCTCTTCACGATCGTCTCAAACGCCATGTCAGGAGTGAACAGACCGGTCCTGAGGAGAGAACACATTACTGATAACCAATCACATCGATCAATAACGTCCTGAGGAGAGAACGTGTTACTGATAACCAATCACATCGATCAATAACGTCCTGAAGAGAGAACGCGTTACTGATAACCAATCACACCGATCAATAACGTCCTGAAGAGAGAACGCGTTACTGATAACCAATCACATCGATCAATAACGTCCTGAAGAGAGAACGCGTTACTGATAACCAATCACATCGATCAATAACGTCCTGAGGAGAGAACGCGTTACTGATAACCAATCACACCGATCAATAACGTCCTGAAGAGAGAACACGTTACTGATAACCAATCACACCGATCAATAACGTCCTGAGGAGAGAACACGTTACTGATAACCAATCACATCGATCAATAACGTCCTGAAGAGAGAACGCGTTACTGATAACCAATCACACCGATCAATAACGTCCTGAAGAGAGAACACGTTACTGATAACCAATCACACCGATCAATAACGTCCTGAGGAGAGAACGCGTTACTGATAACCAATCACACCGATCAATAACGTCCTGAAGAGAGAACACGTTACTGATAACCAATCACACCGATCAATAACGTCCTGAGGAGAGAACGCGTTACTGATAACCAATCACATCGATCAATAACGTCCTGAAGAGAGAACACGTTACTGATAACCAATCACACCGATCAATAACGTCCTGAGGAGAGAACGCGTTACTGATAACCAATCACACCGATCAATAACGTCCTGAAGAGAGAACACGTTACTGATAACCAATCACACCGATCAATAACGTCCTGAGGAGAGAACACGTTACTGATAACCAATCACACCGATCAATAACAATAACACACTGCTCTCACCTGATTCCGTGGATGTTCTTGATGGCGTAGCTGATCTCTTTACGGAGAGTCTTCTCATCACTCTCCAACTACACACACACACACACACACACACACACACACACACACACACACACACACACACACACACACACACACACACACACACACACACACACACACACACACACATTGATTACAGTGATGTACAGATTGTAAACACATCTCTTCTCTCAGGCGTCTTCCTACAAACAGCAGTTATTAAACTGTGTCTGTAGCTCATCACACATCAGAGCTGACTGAAGGACATGTGGTGTTCCCCAAGGTTCCACACTGGGGCCTCTTCTGTTCCACGTCTACATGCTTCCACCGGCTCACATTATGGAGAACAACAAACAGGGTTCATACACATTTTGACCAATGGATTTCCATGACTTTTCCATGACTTTTCCATGACTTTAAACCAAATTTCCATGACCAAACATTTTGTGAAACCTCTGTGTATACATGAAAAAGTGAGAACATGTAATATTTAAACTAACAATGAGAATTCCAAAGCATACAGCAGACCTTAAATGACACAAATTAATGAGAGGCAATCATTTTTTTCAAGCACTTTTCCAGGCCTGGAAATAACCATTTTAAAATTCCATGACTTTTCCAGGTTTTTCATGACCGTACGAACCCTGAATAAAGTGTGTTATCATAACTATGCAGACGACACACACATC
>NC_136532.1:28552122-28594622 GCF_910591455.1 Pholis gunnellus
TATTATTGTAACCTGAGATCAGAGTGTATCATTGTAACCTGAGATCAGAGTGTATCATTGTAACCTGAGATCAGAGTGTATTATTATAACCTGAGATCAGAGTGTATCATTATAACCTGAGATCAGAGTGTATCATTGTAACCTGAGATCAGAGTGTATTATTATAACCTGAGATCAGAGTGTATTATTGTAACCTGAGATCAGAGTGTGTTATTGTAACCTGAGTTCAGAGTGTATTATTGTAACCTGAGTTCAGAGTGTATTATTGTAATTTGAGATCAGAGTGTATTATTGTAACCTGAGTTCAGAGTGTATTATTGTAACCTGAGTTCAGAGTGTATTATTGTAATTTGAGATCAGAGTGTATTATTGTAACCTGAGATCAGAGTGTATTATTATAACCTGAGATCAGAGTGTATCATTGTAACCTGAGATCAGAGTGTATTATTATAACCTGAGATCAGAGTGTATTATTGTAACCTGAGATCAGAGTGTATCATTGTAACCTGAGATCAGAGTGTATTATTATAACCTGAGATCAGAGTGTATCATTGTAACCTGAGATCAGAGTGTATTATTATAACCTGAGATCAGAGTGTATCATTGTAACCTGAGATCAGAGTGTATTATTATAACCTGAGATCAGAGTGTATCATTGTAACCTGAGATCAGAGTGTATTATTGTAACCTGAGATCAGAGTGTATCATTGTAACCTGAGATCAGAGTGTATCATTGTAACCTGAGATCAGAGTGTATTATTATAACCTGAGATCAGAGTGTATCATTGTCTCTGTGAGGACACCTGGGACCTGTTACCTGCATGTTGAATGCTTCTTTTCCAATGTGTTTCTTCACAAAGTCTTTCTTGTTGGTTTAAATATCTTTAGGGTCTTTTTCGGGATGCTGGTTTAAAACCGTACTTCTCACCTCTGCGTAGTGGAAGCAGCTTGTTCTCCAGGATGTCTCTGGCGTCCGTCCCTTCGTCCATAAGGTCCAGTTTGGTGATTACACCGATGGTCCTCAGACCTGAACACACAAGTTCTTAATTTAAACCCACCAACAGATCACAAGCATGGACGGACGTGTGAGGGACGCTGGGAATGGCACTGTCCAGGTCCAGGTCCAGGTCCAGGTCTAGGGGCCCACTGAGGCTTTGGGCCCCTAGACCTGGACCTGGTAGGCCTGCTCAGAATTATATCTGTGATCAGAGGTATAACATGTTGAAAGTGTAGGAGGTGCAGAAGACGGAGGTGAGGGGTTAAGGGGTTGAGGAGGTGAGGGGTCCAGGGGGTGAGGTTTAGAGGAGGACTGACCTTGGGGGTCCACCTCCTTAGCGATCTTCAGAGCGTCAGAGTTAGCGAGGTCAGAGTTGGCAGGAGAAACAGCCAATAGGAGACAGTTGTCTTTGGTCACAAACTGCATCAACATCTCTCTGATCTGGTTCTCAATGTCTGCCGGTTGATCCCCAACAGGGACTTTAGTCATTCCAGGAAGATCCACCAGGGTCAGGTTCAGGACTGAGGACACAAGGACAGAGTCAGGTTGAGGACTGAGGACGGAGGACAGAGTCAGGTATTACTGTGTATTATTAGTGTGTTACCATTGGGGGAGTACACCCTGAGGTTGATGGGTACATGTGTGTGTATTAGTGTGTATTAGTTGTATTATTAGTGTGTATTAACGTGTAATAATACTGTGTTACCATTAGGAGAGTACACCCTGAGGTTGATGGGTACCGGACTGATTCCTTTGTTCTGTCCGGTGATTCGATCCGTTTCAGCTTCGATCTCCTGACGAACTTCATCAAAGTCAATGAACTTCTTCCCTTTACAGTGAAGGAACTCTGCATATTCTGATAAATACACATCACATGATCAGTCACATGATCAGTCACATGATCAGGTTCATGTTCGCAGTGTAACCCTGATGACAGGAAACCATCTCACCTGTTGGACAGTTGATGAGCTGCAGCACCAGAGGACGACGAGTCACAATACCTGAACCACGAGGGAGGAAGTCTCTGAGGGAGGAAGAGGAGGAGGAGGAGGTTATTCCATGACACATATTATCTTAGAGTACAGAGTACCTGAACAGGTAGAGAACAGAGTACCTGAACAGGTAGAGAACAGAGTACCTGAACAGGTAGAGAACAGAGTACCTGAACAGGTAGAGAACAGAGTACCTGAGCAGGTAGAGAACAGAGTACCTGAACAGGTAGTGAACAGAGTACCTGAACAGGTAGTGAACAGAGTACCTGAGCAGGTAGAGAACAGAGTACCTGAGCAGGTAGTGAACAGAGTACCTGAACAGGTAGAGAACAGAGTACCTGAACAGGTAGTGAACAGAGTACCTGAACAGGTAGAGAACAGAGTACCTGAGCAGGTAGTGAACAGAGTACCTGAGCAGGTAGTGAACAGAGTACCTAAACAGGTAGTGAACAGAGTACCTGAGCAGGTAGAGAACAGAGTACCTGAACAGGTAGTGAACAGAGTACCTAAACAGGTAGTGAACAGAGTACCTGAGCAGGTAGAGAACAGAGTACCTGAACAGGTAGTGAACAGAGTACCTGAACAGGTAGAGAACAGAGTACCTGAGCAGGTAGAGAACAGAGTACCTGAGCAGGTAGAGAACAGAGTACCTGAACAGGTAGTGAACAGAGTACCTGAACAGGTAGAGAACAGAGTACCTGAACAGGTAGAGAACAGAGTACCTGAGCAGGTAGAGAACAGAGTACCTGAACAGGTAGTGAACAGAGTACCTAAACAGGTAGTGAACAGAGTACCTGAACAGGTAGAGAACAGAGTACCTGAACAGGTAGAGAACAGAGTACCTGAACAGGTAGAGAACAGAGTACCTGAACAGGTAGAGAACAGAGTACCTGAACAGGTAGAGAACAGAGTACCTGAACAGGTAGTGAACAGAGTACCTGTTATCTCTGTTAGCTCTGTTTTCTCTGTTAATCCATGATGAGCTCCACTGCTACAGAACGACATAAAACCCTCCACATCAACAAACATTTACACTTTATCCTAAACATTATATATGACGTCATTATGCAGACGGCACTCTGTTCTATGTTCTCGTCACCAGGAGAGAAAGAACTTCTACCATCTTTAGAGCTGAACCAGGTGACATCACTGTGATGTCACCTGAGCTGATCTCAGGTGTGAAACAATCAAACACTGAATAAGACGTCACAGAAGTAAATATATATATATATATATATATATATATATATATATATTTAAGTTCAAATGTAAGGAAGTGATTTTAAATATGTGAAGCTGAGACACTAAATATGTTTCAGATGATATATGATACAATCTAATGTTATAATATATTATATTATTATATATATATATATATAATAATATTATATATATATATTATATTATATAGCTGTATTCTATATTTTGAACCATTTCCTGTAGCAGTTGATTTATTCAGCGGTCAGTGGCCTTCAGTCAGCTGGGCGGCTCCTTCAGACACACACACAGACAGACAGACTCACACACACACAGACACACACACACACACACATACAGACACACACACACACACACACACACACACACACACACACACACACATACAGACACACACACACACACACACACACACACACACACATACAGACACACACACACACACACACACACACACACACACACATACAGACACACACACACACACACACACACACACACACACACACACACACACACATACAGACACACACACACACACACACACACACACACACACATACAGACACACACACACACACACACACACACACACACACACACACACACACACACACACACATACAGACAGACAGACAGACTCACTTCCCCACGAAGTTCTCCAGCACCGAGCTCTTCCCCGCGCTCTGCCCGCCAACCACAGCGATCTGCGGGAGGTCGAGGCTCGAGTTCTGCCCGATGGACGAGAAGGCGTCCTGGAGCTTATTCACCAGCGGGATGAGGTCCTCCATCCCACGGTTACCCATGGCCGCGGAGAGACAGACAGGTGGAAAGAGAGAGAGAGAGACGGAGGAGAAGCTGCAGGAGAATCAGTCAGACAGACAGGCAGGCAGCAGAGACGCAGCAGCCGATCCGTCTGTCGCTCCGGTCTACCGGTCTCACGTCATGCCGCTGTCCTCGTGCAGCCGTTGATCGATGATCAGAACGCTGTATCGATGATGATGAAGAAGATGCTCCAGATGTGACCTTCAGCTCTCCTCCTCTCCTTCTCTCCTCCGCTGCAGGGAGGAACTCGTGCATCCGGTACGGACCTTCACAATAAAAGTCTGGGATCGTCCTGATATTGAAATTCTAAATAAATCCCAAAATAATCAGTCTGACACAATCATGTCTTTATTCTCCTTTATATTCATACATAGTATTATTATTATTTTTAAGAGAATAATAATTATGTTTCTTTTCTCTTTGGATTCATATATTTAGATTAATATTACTTCCGGTTATCAGGAGCTCTGGAGGAGGAGGAGGAGGAAGAGGAAGAGGAAGAGGAAGAGGAGGAAGAGGAGGAGGAGGAGGAGGAGAAGGATCCCCTCCTACATACAGTACACAGTAAATACACAGAACTGCTCACAGAGATGAGTCTAGTCTGCAGGTCGAGGACTGAAGGTCTCAATAAAACCTTTAACCAGACTCAGGTATTGTACAAGTACACAGTAAAATACACCGACGCTGTACTTCAGGGTATCAGAGACCACCATTACACCTGAGTCTTTCATCACATGATGGATCACTTCAGCTTCCTGTGATCCATTGATCAAACATCAAGAAACGTTTTTAAACTAACTATACATATATATGACATATATATATATATATATATATATATATATACACATACACATATATATGTATGTTATTTATTATTAATAATCATAATGTTTGTTCACATTGTTTTCTTTTTTACTTTGATGTCAACAAAGACAGAGAGAGACAGACGACCAGGAGGAGGACTTTATTGATCCTCTATCAATCAGATCAAAGACAAACTGATGGAAGAATATTAAAACTATAATAAATTACTAAAACTGCTGTTTGTGTGCAGGTTGTGATGTCACAGTGATGTCACTATGACGTCACAGTGACATCAGAATGTAAAATCAGGGTGATGTGAGACAAGTGATTAAGGCTTCCAATAGGTTCACATCTTTAGTCCAGGTGGATCAGCAGAGTTCTCTGTTCCAGTACATACAGGTGTACCTGTCCTCAGGTAGAAGATCACTGCCGGTCCAGGTGCGTCACTGCCGGTCCAAGGGTAGTTTGACAAAGGCAATGGCGGCGAGCTCCTTACAGAACTCCTCGAGGACGACGAGTCCTCTCAGCAGCGTCAAGTGCTCCAGTCTGAGGATAAATCCACAGGTGAGCTCAGGTAAGTTCAGTAAACACAGGTAATTACAGGTAAGTTCAGTAAACACAGGTAATTACAGGTAAGTTCAGTAAACACAGGTAATTACAGGTAAGTTCAGTAAACACAGGTAATTACAGGTAAGTTCAGTAAACTCAGGTAAACACAGGTAAGTACGGTAAACACAGGTAAGTTCAGTAAACACAGGTAATTACAGGTAAGTTCAGTAAACACAGGTAATTACAGGTAAGTTCAGTAAACTCAGGTAAGTTCAGTAAACACAGGTAAGTACGGTAAACACAGGTAAGTTCAGTAAACACAGGTAATTACAGGTAAGTTCAGTAAACACAGGTAATTACAGGTAAGTTCAGTAAACACAGGTAATTACAGGTAAGTACGGTAAACACAGGTAAGTTCAGTAAACTCAGGTAAACACAGGTAAGTACGGTAAACACAGGTAAGTTCAGTAAACACAGGTAATTACAGGTAAGATCAGTAAACACAGGTAATTACAGGTAAGTTTAGTAAACACAGGTAATTACAGGTAAGTACAGTAAACTCAGGTAAGTTCAGTAAACACAGGTAATTACAGGTAAGTTCAGTAAACTCAGGTAAACACAGGTAAGTACAGTAAACACAGGTAAGTTCAGTAAACTCAGGTAAACACAGGTAAGTTCAGTAAACACAGGTAAACACAGGTAAGTTCAGTAAACACAGGTAAACACAGGTAAGTTCAGTAAACACAGGTAAGTACAGTAAACACAGGTAAGTACAGTAAACTCAGGTAAGTTCAGTAAACTCAGGTAAACACAGGTAAGTTCAGTAAACACAGGTAAGTACAGTAAACACAGGTAAGTACAGTAAACACAGGTAAGTTCAGTAAACTCAGGTAATTACAGTAAACACAGGTAAGTTCAGTAAACACAGGTAAGTTCAGTAAACACAGGTAAGTACAGTAAACTCAGGTAAGTTCAGTAAACACAGGTAATTACAGGTAAGTTCAGTAAACTCAGGCAGACAGACCGGTAGTTACCCAGTGTTGTGGTTCAGTCCGAGCAGGTCTCTCCTGGTGTTCAACAGTCTGTCTGTCAGGTTGGGAATCTGCTGGATTCTCTGCATCAACTCTCCCATCAACTGAGACACAGGCAGACAGGCAGACAGGCAGACAGACAGGTAAAAAAGACAGGTGAGTCAATTCAATCTTAATGTAGATCATATTTCAAAGTTTAAAAGTCAGCTGCACCGACCTGGAGCAGTGAGACAGGTGTATGTCTGTCTGTGCGTCTTACCCTGATGAGGACAGAGAACAGCGACCTGGAGCAGTAAGACAGGTGTATGTAGGGGTTGAGCAGGTATTCGTGCAGCAGCAGGTGGTTGAAGGACGACAGTCTGGACAGAACTGCAGTCAGTTTCAGGTTCAACTCGTACGGCTGAAATCACACAAGATCCCCAATAACACACCTGTGACAGGTGTACAGGTGAGTCATCGTCACACAGGACAAACATGTGTACAGGTGAGTCATCCTCACACAGGACAAACATGTGTACAGGTGAGTCATCCTCACACAGGACAGACAGGTGTACAGGTGAGTCATCCTCACACAGGACAGACATGTGTACAGGTGAGTCATCCTCACACAGGACAAACATGTGTACAGGTGAGTCATCCTCACACAGGACAAACAGGTGTACAGGTGAGTCATCCTCACACAGGACAAACATGTGTACAGGTGAGTCATCCTCACACAGGACAGACATGTGTACAGGTGAGTCATCCTCACACAGGACAGACAGGTGTACAGGTGAGTCATCCTCACACAGGACAGACAGGTGTACAGGTGAGTCATCCTCACACAGGACAGACATGTGTACAGGTGAGTCATCCTCACACAGGACAAACATGTGTACAGGTGAGTCATCCTCACACAGGACAGACATGTGTACAGGTGAGTCATCCTCACACAGGACAGACAGGTGTACAGGTGAGTCATCCTCACACAGGACAGACATGTGTACAGGTGAGTCATCGTCACACAGGACAAACATGTGTACAGGTGAGTCATCCTCACACAGGACAGACATGTGTACAGGTGAGTCATCCTCACACAGGACAGACAGGTGTACAGGTGAGTCATCCTCACACAGGACAGTGACATCAGACAGACAGGTGGGTATCTACCTGCTCCAGGACGCGTCCCAGTCGGTCGAACAGCACTTTCAGCAGGTGACCTTCAAAGAACTCCTTCACCTCACCTGAGGAGGGGGGGGGGAGACTGAGCGGCCAATCCCACGACAGAGAGAGAGACCGACACTCTGTAACCTGACGAAGGAGGAGGAGCATCAGAAACAGCTATCTCTGTGAGGACTAACCAGTTAACATGAGTGTGTGCATTTTGCTTCTGGAGGGACACTGAACTACTGCCTCACCTAGAATAGACGAAGTATGTTGTTCTTGCTTTTACATGTTGTTATTAGCTGTACCTCGGCTGCTTCAGTGTGAATACTTGTGCAGTTCCTGTCTGTGTGAGGAGGTGTGCTTTGGGTTTCACCGAGTCAATTGCTCTGCAAAGTGCCAGGAACGTGGCTTGCACTCCTGGCAGACAATGAGCAACCAGTAGACAGCTGTCCTGAACCACTGCTGAGTTCATCTCGGCTACGCTTCCTTGCTCTCCCTCAACCTTCTTGCTCTAACTGAGACCTGGATCACACCAGAACCTCCACCACACCAGCAGCTCTGTGAGACGTGAACTCTTTCTCTCACAGAGCTGTGAGGTGAGGCGGTGGAACTGGCTGCTCATCATCCGGTCCAGCTCTCCGGTGCTGTTGTGTGTCGCCCACCAGGCCTCTTGGTGAGTTCCTGGAGGAGCTCCACACATTAGTCTCTCACTTCCATGACGACGGCTCCGCACTCATCCTGCTCAGTGACTTCAACATCCAGACTCATAAGTGAACCTCTTCTCTCCTTCCTCTCCTCCTTTGACCTTTACCACTCCTCTTCTCCTCCTACCCACAAGGCAACCAGCTGGATCTCATCTTCACTAGACACTGTTCTACTGCCAACCTCTCCGTCACTCCCCTCCAGCTCTCTGAGCACTACTTCATGTCCTACTCCCTCTCCTCTCCTCCTCCCTTACTTCCTCCACCTACCCACATGGTCTCTACCCGTAGTCATCTTCACTCCCTCTCCCGCTGATCTTTCCTCTTCTGTTACCTCTGCTCTCCTTGAATCCTTCTCTGCTATCCCCTGATGCTGCTGCTGATCTCCTCAGCATCCTTTCTTCTTCGTTGGACGTCCTCTGTCCCTTCACCTCCAGGCCTGCACGGCCAACCCCCCCCCCCCCCCCCCATGTCTGTGGGCCTCAGTGCTGCTGACAGACGGAGCCTCAGAGAGGCTGAGCGTAAATGGAGAAAAGGCAAAACTTCTTAACTTTCTATCTCTTCTTTCCACGTTCTCCTCCTCTCTATCTGCTGCTAAAGCTGCTTTCTTCCGCTCTAAAATCCTAACTTCTGCTTCCAATCCTAAAAAACGTTCTCTTCACTCCTCCAACCCCCTCCTCCTACTTCCTCCCTTCTCCCTGATGATTTTGCCAACTTCTTTGACAAGAAAGTAAACGACATCAGATCCTCCTCTCAGCTCCCCTCTCCCTCTCTACCCCCTCAGCTCTCCCTCCCCTCTTCATGCCCCATCTCACCCTATCTGGCTCCCCTCTCTCCTAACGAGGTCCTCAACCTTGTAACATCTAACCGTCCCACCACGTGCTCTCTTGATCCGATCCCTCCCCTCTTCTTCAGTCTATTGCGACTGAACTCCTTCCTTTCCTCACCCACCTCATCAACACATCTCTCGTCTCAGGATGCTTTTCCACGGCTTTCCAGACTGCCAGAGTCGCCCCCCTTCTGAAGAAACCATCACTTGATCCCTCTGACGTCAAGAACTTCAGACCGGTTTCTCTTCAACCCTTTCTATCCAAAACACTTGAACGTCTTTAACCAACTGTCTTCCTATCTCCATCAGAACAGCCTCTTGGACCCCCACCAGTCCAGGTTCAAGGTGGGTCACTGGACTGAGACAGCCCTCCTTAAGGTGACGGAGTCGCTTCCCCCTGGAAGAGCTAACTCTCTCTCCTCTGTCCTGGTTCTCCTGGACCTGTCCACCAGATCCTCCTCTCCACCCTCGAGGGGATGGCGTCTCAGGCTCTGCTCTCTCCCTGTTTGCATCCTACCTGACAGGTGGATCCTACACGGTGACATGGAGGGGGGCCGTGTCGGAACCACGCATGCTGACTACGGGGGTTCCACGAGGTTCAGTCCTGGGCCCCCTTCTCTTCTCGCTCTACACAACATCTCTGGTTCTGTTATTCGCTCACATGACTTCTCCTCCCATTGTGATGCTGATGACACCCAGCTGGTCTTGTCATTTCCTCCGGTGACACTCAAGTGGAGGTACGCATCGCTGTGTGCTTGGCTGACATCTTGAAGTGGATGACGACACACCACCTGAAGCTGAACCTGTACCAAACCGAGCTACTGTTCCTCCCGGTGAAGGGCTGCCCGCACCAAGACCCGTCCATCACCATGGACGAGACCGTGGTGACGCCAACGTGGACTGCGAGGAACCTGGTTGTGACCCTGGACGACCAGCTGTCGTTCTCAGCAAACATCTCATCGGTTACACGCTCCTGTAGATTCCTGCTCTACAACATCAGGAGGATTCTCCTCTTCCTCACTGAGGAGACGGATTACTGACTGAGTTAGCTGCTAGCCTGCCACGCTTTCCCCGGGGCAGGACCCACTCACGCTACAGTGTGTGTGTGTGTGTGTGTGTCCTCTGACCTGTGTGTGAGCATCGTGGACGTACGACTCGTATCCTCCTTCCTGCAGCAGCTGAGAGGATCGAACCTGAACCGGAACTAAACACAGGAAACTACACACACACACACACACACACACACACACACACACACACACACACACACACACACACACACACACACACACACACACACACACACACACACACACACACACACACACACACACACACACACACACACACACACACGTTTATGTTGTTTCATCTCCTCTGACGTTGCTCCGTTCACATTGTTCTTTAACAGGAAGTTATCCGTAGCCAATCAGACGTGAGTATGTGTTACCTGTTGACAACATCAGCAGCTGATCCCAGACCAGAGGGAGGAGGAGGACCGGAGGAGAGAGGAGGAGGAGATGGAGGAGGAGGAGGAGGATGGAGGAGCAGCTGACTGTCTGACAACAAGCTGTCAGAGAAGAACGGGTCCTCATCCAGACCACTGGACACACACACACACACACACACACACACACACACACACACACACACACACACACACACACAGATTGATATGTTTATTCCATTTCATAATCAGCTGTTGGAGGTTTTTCAGACGTCCTGCTGTGATGTCACAGTGCGTTGGACTCACTCGCTGTCCTCGCTGTCCTCGCTGTCCTCGGGGCTCTCGGCGTACCTGTCGTCCTGTCCTGCAGCAGGTGGAGACAGGTAACTACGACTCTGTAGGAAACTCAACACCAGCACGTCCAGAATGTCCCTGTGAGGCTTCTGTAGTAACTCGTCCACCAGAGACAGAGATGCCAGGCTGATCTGTGGACCGTCAGATATAAATATATACCGTGTGTATTTATATATATTTATATATATTTATATATATGTCCTTGTCCTGGAGCTGGACTCACCTGGTCAGAGATGTGGTCGCATCGCTGCAGCAGCAGCTGAGTCAGAGTCTGAGTCCTCAGCAGGAAGTGAACCAGCTGATCCATCAGAGACGAGGACTGAACCAGTCTGACAGCAGCACAGAGGACGGAGGTGGAGACCAGGACCACCTGTTCACACCTGGACCACAGACACACACCTGAACCACCTGTTCACACCTGAACCACAGACACACACCTGAACCACCTGTTCACACCTGGACCACAGACACACACCTGAACCACAGACACACACCTGAACCACCTGTTCACACCTGAACCACAGACACACACCTGAACCACCTGTTCACACCTGGACCACAGACACACACCTGAACCACAGACACACACCTGAACCACCTGTTCACACCTGAACCACAGACACACACCTGAACCACCTGTTCACACCTGGACCACAGACACACACCTGGACCACAGACACACACCTGAACCACCTGTTCACACCTGGACCACAGACACACACCTGAACCACCTGTTCACACCTGAACCACAGACACACACCTGAACCACCTGTTCACACCTGAACCACAGACACACACCTGAACCACAGACACACACCTGAACCACAGACACACACCTGAACCACCTGTTCACACCTGGACCACAGACACACACCTGAACCACAGACACACACCTGAACCACAGACACACACCTGAACCACCTGTTCACACCTGGACCACAGACACACACCTGGACCACCTGTTCACACCTGAACTGTAGTATAACTGTACAGTCGGTACACAGAGTTAACGTGTTGTACGGTAGTATAACGTGTAGTACTGTAGTATAACTTACGTTTGTAGCAGCTGAGGCTGAAGAACGTCAACCAACCAAAACCGATGAACACACTGAGCTAGCTTCACTGCTAACACCTGCTAACACACACACACACACACACACACACACACACACAGTGTGACACACATCGCACAAACACTTTGAGATGTATACTGATGCACATTGTGTGTGTGTGTGTGTGTGTGTGTGTGTGTGTACCTGAGGTGCTTCCCTCATCAGCTGATCCAGGAAGTCCAGCCAGGAGAAGAAGCTGGTCATGTGATCAGAGGACTGAGAGCTGAGAACACAAAGAGCCCAAATTCAACTCGCTCATATTATCTTCTCTGAGCTCTGATTGGTCGGTGAGACATCTCCAGCATCAGTTACCATGGTTACCATGGTGATGTACCAGGTAAGAAGTGAAGTTACCTGATAAAGGACGCAGTACTACTGTCATCAGTACACAGAAGTACTCGCTTTTATTACTGCTACTACTAATATTAAAACTTGTGTGTATTCAGTGTGTATTCAGTGTGTATTTAGTGTGTACATAGTGTGTATTCAGAGTGTGTATTCAGTGTGTATTTAGTGTGTACATAGTGTGTATTCAGTGTGTACATAGTGTGTATTCAGTGTGTATTCAGTGTGTACATAGTGTGTATTCAGTGTGTATTAAGTGTGTATTCAGTGTATTCAGAGTGTGTATTCAGTGTGTATTTAGTGTGTACATAGTGTGTATTCAGAGTGTGTATTCAGTGTGTATTCAGTGTGTACATAGTGTGTATTCAGAGTGTGTATTCAGTGTGTATTCAGTGTGTACATAGTGTGTATTTAGTGTGTACATAGTGTGTATTCAGTGTGTACATAGTGTGTATTCAGTGTGTATTCAGTGTGTACATAGTGTGTATTCAGTGTGTACATAGTGTGTATTCAGTGTGTATTCAGTGTGTACATAGTGTGTATTCAGTGTGTATTCAGTGTGTACATAGTGTGTATTCAGAGTGTATTCAGTGTGTACATAGTGTGTATTCAGTGTGTATTCAGAGTGTACATAGTGTGTATTCAGAGTGTATTCAGTGTGTATTCAGTGTGTACATAGTGTGTATTCAGTGTGTATTCAGTGTGTATTCAGTGTGTACATAGTGTGTATTCAGTGTGTACATAGTGTGTATTCAGTGTGTATTCAGTGTGTAGTCAGTGTGTACATAGTGTGTATTCAGTGTGTATTCAGTGTGTATTCAGTGTGTACATAGTGTGTATTCAGTGTGTATTCAGTGTGTATTCAGTGTGTACATAGTGTGTATTCAGTGTGTACATAGTGTGTATTCAGTGTGTATTCAGTGTGTATTCAGTGTGTATTCAGTGTGTACATAGTGTGTATTCAGTGTGTATTCAGTGTGTACATAGTGTGTATTCAGTGTGTATTCAGTGTGTATTCAGTGTGTATTCAGTGTGTATTCAGTGTGTATTCAGTGTGTACTTAGTGTGTATTCAGTGTGTATTTAGTGTGTACATAGTGTGTATTCAGTGTGTACATAGTGTGTATTCAGAGTGTATTCAGTGTGTACATAGTGTGTATTCAGTGTGTATTCAGTGTGTATTCAGTGTGTATTAAGTGTGTACATATTGTGTATTCAGTGTGTATTTATTGTGTACATAGTGTGTATTCAGTGTGTACATAGTGTGTATTCAGAGTGTATTCAGTGTGTACATAGTGTGTATTCAGAGTGTATTCAGTGTGTACAGTGTGTATTTAGTGTGTACATAGTGTGTATTCAGTGTGTACATAGTGTGTATTCAGTGTGTACATAGTGTGTATTCAGAGTGTATTCAGTGTGTACATAGTGTGTATTCAGAGTGTATTCAGTGTGTACATAGTGTGTATTTAGTGTGTACATAGTGTGTACATAGTGTGTATTCAGTGTGTACATAGTGTGTATTCAGTGTGTATTCAGTGTGTATTCAGTGTGTATTCAGTGTGTACATAGTGTGTATTCAGAGTGTATTCAGTGTGTATAGTGTGTATTCAGAGTGTATTCAGTGTGTACATAGTGTGTATTTAGTGTGTACATAGTGTGTACATAGTGTGTATTCAGTGTGTACATAGTGTGTATTCAGTGTGTACATAGTGTGTATTCAGAGTGTATTCAGTGTGTACATAGTGTGTATTTAGTGTGTACATAGTGTGTACATAGTGTGTATTCAGTGTGTACATAGTGTGTATTCAGTGTGTATTCAGTGTGTATTCAGTGTGTATTCAGTGTGTACATAGTGTGTATTCAGTGTGTACAGTGTGTATTCAGTGTGTATTCAGTGTGTATTCAGTGTGTACAGTGTGTACAGTGTGTATTCAGTGTGTATTCAGTGTGTACATAGTGTGTATTCAGTGTGTACATAGTGTGTATTCAGTGTGTACATAGTGTGTATTCAGTGTGTATTCAGTGTGTACATAGTGTGTATTCAGTGTGTATTCAGTGTGTACATAGTGTGTATTCAGAGTGTATTCAGTGTGTACATAGTGTGTATTCAGAGTGTATTCAGTGTGTACATAGTGTGTATTCAGTGTGTATTCAGTGTGTATTAAGTGTGTACATAGTGTGTATTCAGTGTGTATTTAGTGTGTACATAGTGTGTATTCAGTGTGTACATAGTGTGTATTCAGAGTGTATTCAGTGTGTACATAGTGTGTATTCAGAGTGTATTCAGTGTGTACATAGTGTGTATTTAGTGTGTACATAGTGTGTATTCAGTGTGTACATAGTGTGTATTCAGTGTGTACATAGTGTGTATTCAGAGTGTATTCAGTGTGTACATAGTGTGTATTCAGAGTGTATTCAGTGTGTACATAGTGTGTATTTAGTGTGTACATAGTGTGTACATAGTGTGTATTCAGTGTGTACATAGTGTGTATTCAGTGTGTATTCAGTGTGTATTCAGTGTGTATTCAGTGTGTACATAGTGTGTATTCAGAGTGTATTCAGTGTGTATAGTGTGTATTCAGAGTGTATTCAGTGTGTACATAGTGTGTATTTAGTGTGTACATAGTGTGTACATAGTGTGTATTCAGTGTGTACATAGTGTGTATTCAGTGTGTACATAGTGTGTATTCAGAGTGTATTCAGTGTGTACATAGTGTGTATTTAGTGTGTACATAGTGTGTACATAGTGTGTATTCAGTGTGTACATAGTGTGTATTCAGTGTGTATTCAGTGTGTATTCAGTGTGTATTCAGTGTGTACATAGTGTGTATTCAGTGTGTACAGTGTGTATTCAGTGTGTATTCAGTGTGTATTCAGTGTGTACAGTGTGTATTCAGTGTGTATTCAGTGTGTACATAGTGTGTATTCAGTGTGTACATAGTGTGTATTCAGTGTGTACATAGTGTGTATTCAGTGTGTATTCAGTGTGTATTCAGTGTGTATTCAGTGTGTACAGTGTGTATTCAGTGTGTACCTCCATGGTGTATGAGGCCAGCTCTGCACCTCTCCAGGGTCCAGACTCTCCAGAGGCAGCAGGGAGTAAAGCTCCAGCAGCCTCCCAGCCAGCAGCTCTCCCAGCTGGGTACGCTCGGACAGAATCTCCCCCGAAGATTCAGACTGGAGAGCAGAAAGCAGCAGGAGGCTGTGATAGGCCTTCAGACACACCGGGGCCCTCTGTGGAGACACAACAACAACAACAACAACAACACCACCGTTAGCCTTCAGACACACCGGAGCCCTCTGTGGAGACACAACAACAACAACAACAACACCACCGTTAGCCTTCAGACACACCGGGGCCCTCTGTGGAGACACAACAACAACAACAACAACACCACCGTTAGCCTTCAGACACACCGGGGCCCTCTGTGGAGACACAACAACAACAACAACAACAACACCACTGTTAGCCTTCAGACACACCGGAGCCCTCTGTGGAGACACAACAACAACAACAACAACAACAACAACAACAACACCGTTAGCCTTCAGACACACCGGGGCCCTCTGTGGAGACACAACAACAACAACAACAACAACAACAACACCACCGTTAGCCTTCAGACACACCGGGGCCCTCTGTGGAGACACAACAACAACAACAACAACAACAACAACAACAACAACACCGTTAGCCTTCAGACACACCGGGGCCCTCTGTGGAGACACAACAACAACAACAACAACAACAACAACACCACCGTTAGCCTTCACACACACCGGGGCCCTCTGTGGAGACACAACAGCATGATGACTGATGAGGATCTACGTTGACGTCTCTTTGATCTAAACTGAACTGATTGATCGTGACCTCATTGACCTCGTGACCTCGTGACCTCGTAGTGAACTGACCGGACTCCTGGTGAGCTGCAGCAGAGCCGACAGCAGGCCGGACTCTGTTTGGCCGG
Source organism: Pholis gunnellus (assembly GCF_910591455.1). Taxonomy (NCBI): domain Eukaryota; kingdom Metazoa; phylum Chordata; class Actinopteri; order Perciformes; family Pholidae; genus Pholis; species Pholis gunnellus. Next base: position 28,568,443 of record NC_136532.1, read on the forward strand.
AGGGCGGCGGCGGCGGCTCCGTCCTGTGATTGGACGGCTGTGTGCCGGGCTGTGATTGGTCAGAAGCTGATATCCTGGCTGCTGGTTGATCCAGAATCTGGAGATTTAAATGTGATCAGATCAATAAGTGTTTTATTGATCATCACCACATTATTATTATTCATGACTCATTAGTGACGAGGGCGCTGTGGTCGTTACCTGTAAGACGTATCTGAGAGTGGGCGGGTCCTGTTTGACTCTGGAGCAGAGAACCAATAAGAACTGAGCTTCCTCCTTCTCAGTCTGGGAACCAGGAAGTGCACACAGACCAATCAGCTTCTGGGGGCGGAACAGAGGTGATGTCATTACATTACAGTCATTTAGCTTTTATCCAAAGCGGATTACAACAGTGACATCATCATGAGGTTACTGTGCATCAGTGAATTAGAGCAGTTTGTTAGGTCACATGACTCCTCCCCCCCACACCAGGTGTAACAGTTTACCTGCACAGGTCTGTAGACGTTAACCAGCTGTAACAAAGGCTTCTGGATTTGAGACAAGAACTTAGAGAAGAACAGGAAGACCTGCTGGACCATACCGGGGGGGTACTGAGGAAGAGGAGGAGGAGGAGGAGGAATTATTTATTTTGTATGAATTATTATTATCTTATTAACTATTATTAGTAATAGTTATATTGATCTATTGTTACCTGAGCTTTCCCCAGAGTGCACAGAGTCTCCAACAGTTTGTGTTCCAGCAGATACTCCAGACAAGGTCCTGTGTGCTCCACCTGAAGATCAATACACCTGAAGATCAATACACCTGAAGATCAATACACCTGAAGATCAATACACCTGAAGATCAATACACCCGAAGATCAATACAAGATCAATACACCTGAAGATCAATACACCTGAAGATCAATACACCCGAAGATCAATACACCTGAAGATCAATACAGTACAAGTACTACAGTCTGAGTACTTGTCACTGTCAAGTGTGTTACCTGTTGCTTCTCTTCGTACACCAGGATGTCCAACATCTGTCTGAGACACCAGGGGATGTCTGTCTGTCTGACAGGACGACTGTCATCTACACACACACACACACACACACACACACACACACACACACACACACACACACACACACACACACACACACACACACACACACACACACACACACACACACACACACACACACAGGGTGAATCTGATTGGCTGATCAGGTGTGAACAGGTAACTGTGTCTCAGGTGAAACCTCACCTGTTGTCTCTATGTAATAGTTAGTGATTGATTTCCAATGATCCACAAAGGACTCCAGCAGGTCCACTGTAGGCTCCCTCTGAGAGACAGACAGGTAGAGAGACAGACAGGTAGAGAGACAGACAGGTAGAGAGAGAGACAGGTAGAGAGACAGACAGGTAGAGAGACAGACAGGTAGAGAGAGACAGACAGGTAGAGAGAGAGACAGGTAGAGAGAGACAGACAGGTAGAGAGAGAGACAGGTAGAGAGACAGACAGGTAGAGAGAGAGACAGGTAGAGAGACAGACAGGTAGAGAGAGACAGAGAGGTAGAGAGACAGACAGGTAGAGAGAGAGACAGGTAGAGAGAGAGACAGACAGGTAGAGAGAGAGACAGGTAGAGAGACAGACAGGTAGAGAGAGACAGACAGGTAGAGAGAGAGACAGGTAGAGAGACAGACAGGTAGAGAGACAGACAGGTAGAGAGAGAGACAGGTAGAGAGAGAGACAGGTAGAGAGAGAGACAGGTAGAGAGAGACAGACAGGTAGAGAGAGAGACAGGTAGAGAGACAGACAGGTAGAGAGAGAGACAGGTAGAGAGAGACAGACAGAGAGAGAGACAGACAGAGAGAGAGACAGGTAGAGAGAGAGACAGGTAGAGAGAGAGACAGGTAGAGAGAGACAGACAGGTAGAGAGAGAGACAGGTAGAGAGAGAGACAGGTAGAGAGACAGACAGGTAGAGAGAGAGACAGGTAGAGAGAGAGACAGGTAGAGAGAGACAGACAGGTAGAGAGACAGACAGGTAGAGAGAGAGACAGGTAGAGAGAGACAGACAGGTAGAGAGACAGACAGGTAGAGAGAGAGACAGGTAGAGAGAGACAGACAGGTAGAGAGACAGACAGGTAGAGAGAGAGACAGGTAGAGAGAGAGACAGGTAGAGAGACAGATGAAATCTGCATAAAGTTGTGAAGATTTGAATCCTGTGTAGTGACGTCAGTCAGAAGTAATAATTATGAATAATAACTTTTACAACGTGGACAGATGCTAGGTGAGCTAACAGAGGCTAGGTGAGCTAACAGAGGCTAGGTGAGCTAACAGAGGCTAGGTGAGCTAACAGAGGCTAGGTGAGCTAACGTTAACTAGCTGCTAACTCACCGTCTCTAGCGCGTGCAGCAGCATGCTGCCCAGCTTACTGAACGTGTCCATTCTTCCGCCAAAACCGACTGTCCGGTTAAACCCGGTTAAGCCCGGTTAAACCCGGTTAAACCCGGTTTTCTGCGACATGTTGACAACTTCACTGACAGCTGACCGGAAACAACTAACCGGAAACAGCGAAATAAAAACATCCGGGGAGAAGTTTTCAAAATATAAGAACACACATGAGTTTGATCTCAGAATAATTCAGAAAAATAGGCTCGCGCCTCATCGCCTCTTCTTCCGGGTGTGCGCAGCAGCAACACAGTGAAACTGATCTTCTGACGTCATAGAGCAACATTACTACAGTGTGACGTCTTTATCTCGAGAAGACGTCATTTAATAACTTTAAGACTGTCTGTCTCTCTCTCTCTCTCTCTCTCTCTCTCTCTCTGTCTGTCTGTCTCTCTCTCTCTCTGTCTCTCTCTCTCTCTCTCTCTCTCTCTCTCTCTCTCTCTGTCTGTCTGTCTCTCTCTCTCTCTGTCTGTCTGAGGTGGTTCAGCCTCCTGGACTCCTCCCTCTGGAGGTTTTCTGGTCTAACCGGTAGGAGACCCCGGTGAAGACCCAGAACAGCTGGAGGGATTATCTCTCCCAGCTGGCCTCGGGACCCCCCAGAATGAGCTGGAACATGTTGCCAGGGAAGTCTGGGTCAGTCAGCCTGCTGGACTGCTGCACCGCGACCCGACCCGGATAAGAGGAGGAGGATGGAACCACAAGTAACCCTGAATTCAGGGAGCGCAGCTCTCTAGTAGGATAATATGGTTCTATGAGCTCTTTAAGATATGATGGCGTCTGATCAATCAGGGCTTTGTAGGTGAGTAAAAGGGTTTTAAATGATCTTCTAGATGTTACAGGGAGCCGGTGCAGAGAAGCTGATCCAGCAGTAACATGATCTCTTTTCTTAGTTCTTGTTGGTACACGAGCTGCAGCGTTCTGGATCAACCGGAGAGATTTCAGAGATTTATTAGAGCAGCCTGATAATAAGGAGTCACAGTAATCTAGTCTGGAGGTAACTAAAGCATGAACTCATGTCTCTGCATGGCTTTGAGACAGCATGTGTTGTAGGTGAAGAAGGGTTTTATCTGAGAGTTAAAGGACAAATCCTGATCAAAGGGAACAGATTCTTTACGGTGCTGCTGGATGCAGAGCAACAACATCTAGAGAAACTCTATCATGAGGTCACTGATGTCGGAGGTGTTCTGGGACGAATAGAATCATTTTGTCTGAGTTTAACATGAGGAAGTTGCAGCTCATCAGGTTTTTATGTCCTTAATGCTTGAAGTTTAGTGAGCTGGTTGGTTTCATCTTGATCGATGGATATAATTGAGTATCATCTGCATAACAACGACAGTTTGAGGAGTGTTTTCTGATAATATTGCCTAAAGGAAGCAGATATAAGGTGAACAGGTCCAAGCACAGAACCTTGTGGAACTCTGTGACTAACGCTTCATCATTTACAAACTGAGATCGAGCTGATGAATAGGACTTAAACCAGCTCAGTGCGGTTCCTTTGATGTTAATACAATGTTCTAGTGTGAAACAGGATGTGATGGTCAATGGTGTTGAACGCAGCACTGAGGTCTAAGAAGACCAGCACAGAGACGAGTCCTTTGTCTGATCCATGAGAAGGTCACCAGCTGTCTCTGTGCTGCTAAATCCTCAAATAAACTATTGTTTTGTAGAAAGTCACACAACTGATTTGTGACGGCTGTCTCAGGGATCTTAGAGAGGAAGTGAAGGTCTGTAGTTAGCCAACACCTCTGGATGGAGAGCGGGCCTGTTAGTGCAGACGGGTTGATCACATCTAGTAAAGACCTGCTGACTAACGGCAGCACTTCTTCAAGCAGCCGAGTGGGGACAAGGTCTCAGAGACCGGCAGAAGGTTTAGACGTAGAAGTTGTTGAAGTCAATTGGTGAAGGTCGATGGGAGTAAAGCATCTAGATCTGTATCAGGGTTTACTGCTGATATATATTTGGTTGAGAGCAGTACATTATTAATGTTCTCTCTAATAGTTATAATCTTATCATTGAAGAAGTTCATGAAGTCAGTACTACTCTGAGGAGGAACCTGGGCTTGTTCTTATTTTCTCCGTTAATGATGAGTGATAAGCTGCTCTGGCATCACGGACGCCTTCTTATGTCTTAAGACTGTCTCGCCAGACTAACCGAGATTCTTCCAAAATGGTGGAACGCCGTGTTCTTTCAAGTTTTCGTGATGTTTGCTTTAATTTGTGGGTTTGAGGTTTACACCACGGAGCGAACCTCCTTTGTTTTACTAACTTCTTTTTTAGAGGAGCAACAGAGTCAAGAGTCCTTCTCAGTGAGCCTGTAGCACCATCGACAAGATCATACTGCTCTACCAGTGCTGCTCTACCAGTGCTGCTCTACCAGTGCTGCTCTACCAGTACTACTGTACCAGTGCTGCTCTACCAGTACTACTGTACCAGTGCTGCTCTACCAGTGCTGCTCTACCAGTACTACTGTACCAGTACTACTCTACCAGTACTACTGTACCAGTGCTGCTCTACCAGTGCTGCTCTACCAGTACTACTGTACCAGTGCTGCTCTACCAGTGCTGCTCTACCAGTGCTGCTCTACCAGTACTACTGTACCAGTGCTGCTCTACCAGTACTACTGTACCAGTACTACTCTACCAGTACTACTGTACCAGTGCTGCTCTACCAGTACTACTGTACCAGTGCTGCTCTACCAGTGCTGCTCTACCAGTACTACTGTACCAGTGCTGCTCTACCAGTGTTGCTCTACCAGTACTACTGTACCAGTACTACTCTACCAGTACTACTGTACCAGTGCTGCTCTACCAGTACTACTGTACCAGTGCTGCTCTACCAGTACTACTGTACCAGTGCTGCTCTACCAGTGCTGCTCTACCAGTACTACTGTACCAGTGCTGCTCTACCAGTACTACTGTACCAGTGCTGCTCTACCAGTGCTGCTCTACCAGTACTACTGTACCAGTGCTGCTCTACCAGTGCTGCTCTACCAGTGCTACTGTACCAGTACATTTACATCACTACATCGTCAAAGATCCTGTGATGACCTGTCTGTCTGGATGTGTCACTCATCACCATATCAACAGTTTGACAGATTAATAGTTTATTGGAACATCTCTTTATAATAAATAAGAACAGATACAAGCCACAGTAGAGTCCAGTAGAGCCCATTAGAGCCCTCCAGTAGAGTTCAGTAGTGTCCATTAGAGCCAAGTAAAGTCCAGCAGAGTCCATTACAGTCCGGTAGAGTTCAGTAGAGTCCATTAAATCCCAGCGGAGTCAATTAGAGTCAATTAGAGTTCATTAGAGCCCAGTAAAGTCCAGCAGAGTCCATTAGAGCCCAGTAGAGCCCATTCGAGTTCATTAGAGCCCAGTAAAGTCCAGCAGAGTCCATTAGAGCCCAGTAAAGTCCAGCAGAGTCCATTAGAGCACAGTAAAGTCCAGCAGAGTCCATTAGAGCCCAGTAGGGTCCAGTAGAATCCAGTGGAGTGTGTGTTCACAAACCTTTCATCACAATTGTAAGTGTTTACTGTTTTACAATAAATTTGAACATTAAAATAAGTAAACTCTCTGAAACAAACTAACGTCAAATTCTCTGAACTACGGAAGCCCAGAACGACCAACACATCGAGCTAAGCTAAGACCTCCACCCTGCTTCCAGGACCGGATCTGACTCTGTGCGTCATGGCCGAGACTGAAGTGTTGGACTGTTCCTTTAAGACAGATTCTAAACATAAAGAGCCTAAAAAATGATGAATATATACAGTTTAACTTTCAAATAAACACATGAGCCATATACAGACGAGGTTACAACACTTGGACCAAAGCTGTATGTATAGCCTTATTCTGGTCACACCAGAGCCATATATAGATGGAGTTCTAGTTAGTCCAGTCACACCAGAGCCATATACAGGTGGTGGAGTTCTAGTTAGTTAAATTAGACCAGAGCCATATAGAGGTGGAGTTGAGCTAAAATCAAGAAGTTTCAGGAAGTAGCAAAATGAAAAACGGATCTGACGTCAGAAGATGTTAAAAAAGGAAACATGCAAAACTACAATATGAACTGAGGCGTGGAGTCAGGTCAGAGGTCAGATCCCGCTCTGTGATTGGTTGATTAAATGCCGGAGTTCCGGAACTCTCCGTTCTCTGTGATCTGCAGAGAGGACGTGTTGCTAGGAGACATGCCGTTTCTCTGTGATGTCACAGCGTAGCGCTCCTTCAGCTGAGTCAGAGCGGCCATCAGACGACTGTTAGAGGAGTCAAGGCTGGAGATCCTCTTCTCCTGAGAGACAGACAGGAAGGATTGAGGACACATCCCAAATCTCTTCATTGCATCCTCGTTTCCCTCACTTGGCTCCTTTCCTTGCGTCTCAGTCCCTCCCACCAGGGATGCAAGGAGAGACACAAGGAAACCATGCGAGGAAAGAGGAGACGAGGAAACATATTTTAAGAGACATGAGACTTCCTTTCCTCAGTTGCTCACGTGAAGCGACGTCTGTTTCTGATGACGAGGATCAGCTGATCACATCTGGATCAGCTGATCACACCTGGATCAGCTGTCAGTCGCTTTAACAGCTGGAGAGACTTTAGAGGAGTGTGAGTCTGTTCTCATGATCTCTGGACTAATAATAGTAACTAATAACACTAATAACTCATAAACACAGTGATCGTCTCTGGAGTCTGTTAAACTGTGTTCATGAGATCAGGATCATCTCTACGGTGGAATGTTTTCGTCTATTTATGATTATTTGCGTCTGAACGTTTTAAACGGTGACGTCATCATGAAATCAGCAGAACATGATGATTGTTTCTCTGAAATGATGAAACTCATGAAACTCTGAATGATCCTCAGTGACTGAATGAAATGATGATCAATGATGTAAAGATTCACTTTCATCCTTTCATCATGAAGTTACTGAGGAAACATCATGAAAACACAAATCTTTACTAAATGAAGGAAGTTGTTTGTGGTTCTTTTGTTGTTCAGACTACAATGAACATCTATTTAAAGCAGAGAACAGATCAAATATAAACTAGAGTTTAATCTGATCTTCACTCTGCTGTTAAACTCAGTCATCAGCTGCAGCGTCCAATCACATGATGAGCACTGAGGGGGCGTGGCCACCGTTACAACACTTCCTGGAAGGCTGTTCTCGTGTTTCCTCCCTCCTCTCTCCTCCCTCCTCCCTCCTCTCTCCTCCCTCCTCTCTCTCTCCCTCCTCTCTCCTCCCTCCTCCCTCCTCTCTCCTCCCTCCTCCCTCCTCCCTCCTCCCTCCTCTCTCTCTCTCCCTCCTCTCTCCTCCCTCCTCCCTCCTCCCTCCTCCCTCCTCTCTCTCTCTCCCTCCTCCCTCCTCCCTCCTCCCTCCTCCCTCCTCTCTCCTCCCTCCTCCCTCCTCTCCTCCCTCCTCTCTCCTCCCTCCTCTCTCCTCCCTCCTCTCTCCTCTCTCCTCCCTCCTCCCTCCTCTCTCTCTCCCTCCTCCCTCCTCTCCTCCCTCCTCTCTCCTCCCTCCTCCCTCCTCCCTCCTCCCTCCTCTCTCCTCCCTCCTCTCTCCTCCCTCCTCTCTCCTCTCTCCTCCCTCCTCCCTCCTCTCTCCTCCCTCCTCCCTCCTCTCTCCTCTCTCCTCCCTCCTCCCTCCTCTCTCCTCCCTCCTCCCTCCTCTCTCCTCTCTCCTCCCTCCTCTCTCCTCCCTCCTCTCTCCTCTCTCCTCCCTCCTCCCTCCTCTCTCCTCCCTCCTCTCTCCTCTCTCCTCTCTCCTCCCTCCTCCCTCCTCCCTCCTCTCTCTCTCCCTCCTCCCTCCTCTCCTCCCTCCTCTCTCCTCCCTCCTCTCTCCTCCCTCCTCCCTCCTCCCTCCTCCCTCCTCCCTCCTCCCTCCTCCCTCCTCCCTCCTCTCTCCTCTCTCCTCCCTCCTCCCTCCTCTCTCCTCCCTCCTCTCTCCTCCCTCCTCCCTCCTCCCTCCTCCCTCCTCCCTCCTCCCTCCTCCCTCCTCCCTCCTCTCTCCTCTCTCCTCCCTCCTCCCTCCTCTCTCCTCCCTCCTCCCTCCTCCCTCCTCTCTCCTCCCTCCTCTCTCCTCCCTCCTCCCTCCTCCCTCCTCCCTCCTCCCTCCTCTCTCCTCTCTCCTCCCTCCTCCCTCCTCTCTCCTCCCTCCTCCCTCCTCCCTCCTCCCTCCTCCCTCCTCTCTCCTCCCTCCTCTCTCCTCCCTCCTCCCTCCTCCCTCCTCTCTCCTCCCTCCTCTCTCCTCCCTCCTCCCTCCTCCCTCCTCCCTCCTCCCTCCTCTCTCCTCTCTCCTCCCTCCTCCCTCCTCTCTCCTCCCTCCTCTCTCCTCCCTCCTCCCTCCTCCCTCCTCTCTCCTCTCTCCTCCCTCCTCCCTCCTCTCTCCTCCCTCCTCTCTAAATAAGAGCTTTGGGACGGCCGTCAATCTGGAGGAGCAGAACAACTTCTGGTTCAAGCGAGGATCGAGGAAACGACAATTAAGAGACTTGGGATGTTCCCTCAGACAGACAGGTAGACACACACACAGGTAGACACACACACACAGGTAGACACACACACAGGTAGACACACACACACACAGGTAGACACACACACAGGTAGACACACACACACACAGGTAGACACACACACAGGTAGACACACACACAGGTAGACACACAGACAGGTAGACACACACACAGGTAGACACACACACAGGTAGACACACACACACACACAGGTAGACACACACACAGGTAGACACACACACAGGTAGACACACAGACAGGTAGACACACACACACAGGTAGACACACAGACAGGTAGACACACACACAGGTAGACACACACACAGGTAGACACACACACAGGTAGACACACACACACAGGTAAACACACACACAGGTAGACACACACACAGGTAGACACACACACAGGTAGACACACACACACAGGTAGACACACACACACAGGTAGACACACACACAGGTAGACACACACACACACAGGTAGACACACACACAGGTAGACACACACACAGGTAGACACACACACACAGGTAGACACACACACAGGTAGACACACACACACAGGTAGACACACACACAGGTAGACACACACACACAGGTAGACACACACACAGGTAGACACACACACACAGGTAGACACACACACACACAGGTAGACACACAGACAGGTAGACACACACACAGGTAGACACACACACACAGGTAGACACACACACAGGTAGACACACACACACAGGTAGACACACACACAGGTAGACACACACACAGGTAGACACACACACAGGTAGACACACACACACACAGGTAGACACACAGACAGGTAGACACACACACAGGTAGACACACACACACAGGTAGACACACACACAGGTAGACACACAGACAGGTAGACACACACACACAGGTAGACACACACACAGGTAGACACACACACACACAGGTAAACACACACACAGGTAGACACACAGACAGGTAGACACACACACAGGTAGACACACACACAGGTAGACACACACACAGGTAGACACACAGACAGGTAGACACACACACAGGTAGACACACACACAGGTAGACACACACACACAGGTAGACACACACACAGGTAGACACACAGACAGGTAAACACACACACAGGTAGACACACACACAGGTAGACACACACACAGGTAGACACACACACACAGGTAGACACACAGACAGGTAAACACACACAGGTAGACACACAGACAGGTAAACACACACACAGGTAGACACACACACAGGTAGACACACACACAGGTAAACACACAGACAGGTAGACACACAGACAGGTAGACACACACACAGGTAGACACACACACAGGTAGACACACACACAGGTAGACACACACACACAGGTAAACACACACACAGGTAGACACACACACAGGTAGACACACACACAGGTAGACACACACACACAGGTAGACACACACACACAGGTAGACACACACACAGGTAGACACACACACACACAGGTAGACACACACACAGGTAGACACACACACAGGTAGACACACACACACAGGTAGACACACACACAGGTAGACACACACACACAGGTAGACACACACACAGGTAGACACACACACAGGTAGACACACACACAGGTAGACACACACACACAGGTAGACACACACACACAGGTAGACACACACACAGGTAGACACACACACAGGTAGACACACAGACAGGTAGACACACACACACACAGGTAGACACACACACAGGTAGACACACACACAGGTAGACACACAGACAGGTAGACACACACACAGGTAGACACACACACACACAGGTAGACACACACACAGGTAGACACACACACAGGTAGACACACACACACACAGGTAAACACACAGACAGGTAGACACACACACAGGTAGACACACACACACAGGTAGACACACACACAGGTAGACACACACACAGGTAGACACACACACACACAGGTAGACACACAGACAGGTAGACACACACACAGGTAGACACACACACACAGGTAGACACACACACAGGTAGACACACAGACAGGTAGACACACACACACAGGTAGACACACACACAGGTAGACACACACACACACAGGTAAACACACACACAGGTAGACACACAGACAGGTAGACACACACACAGGTAGACACACACACAGGTAGACACACACACAGGTAGACACACAGACAGGTAGACACACACACAGGTAGACACACACACAGGTAGACACACACACACAGGTAGACACACACACAGGTAGACACACAGACAGGTAAACACACACACAGGTAGACACACACACAGGTAGACACACACACAGGTAGACACACACACAGGTAGACACACACACACAGGTAGACACACAGACAGGTAAACACACACACAGGTAGACACACACACAGGTAGACACACAGACAGGTAAACACACACACAGGTAGACACACACACAGGTAGACACACACACAGGTAAACACACAGACAGGTAGACACACAGACAGGTAGACACACACACAGGTAGACACACACACAGGTAAACACACACACAGGTAGACACACAGACAGGTAGACACACACACAGGTAGACACACACACAGGTAGACACACACACAGGTAAACACACACACAGGTAGACACACAGACAGGTAAACACACACACAGGTAGACACACACACAGGTAGACACACACACAGGTAGACACACACACAGGTAGACACACAGACAGGTAAACACACACACAGGTAGACACACACACAGGTAGACACACACACAGGTAGACACACAGACAGGTAGACACACACACACACAGGTAGACACACACACAGGTAGACACACACACAGGTAGACACACACACAGGTAAACACACACACAGGTAGACACACAGACAGGTAAACACACACACAGGTAGACACACAGACAGGTAGACACACACACAGGTAGACACACACACAGGTAGACACACAGACAGGTAGACACACACACAGGTAGACACACAGACAGGTAGACACACACACACAGGTAGACACACACACAGGTAGACACACACACAGGTAGACACACAGACAGGTAGACACACACACAGGTAGACACACACACAGGTAGACACACAGACAGGTAAACACACACACAGGTAGACACACACACAGGTAGACACACACACAGGTAGACACACAGACAGGTAGACACACACACACAGGTAGACACACACACAGGTAGACACACACACAGGTAGACACACACAGGTAGACACACAGACAGGTAGACACACACACACACAGGTAGACACACACACAGGTAAACACACACAGACAGGTAAACACACACACAGGTACCTGTGCCTCTATGATCTTCTGCTTGGAGTCCACCACAGCCTGCATGTCAGAGTGATCCTTCTTCAGCTCCTCCTCTACGGCCATCAACCTGCACAGGTCAGAGGTCACAGGTCAGAGGTCACAGGTCAGAGGTCACAGGTCAGAGGTCACAGGTCAGACAGGAGAGACAGACAGACAGACCTGCTGATGATGCTGTTCATCTGGAGATCTTTATCGTCCTGCAGCCGCCTCAGTCTGCTCTCTGTGTCCTCCAACCTCACCTGAGACACACACACACACACACACACACACACACACACACACACACACACACACACACACACACACACACACACACACACACACACACAGTATCATCAGCTGAGCTTCTCTACAGGTGAGTGAAGCTGTTCATGGTGTGTGTGTGGATCAGGTGGATCAGGGATCAGGTGGACCCACCTGGTACTCCTGCAGCATGCGTTGGTTCTGCTGATCCTGGACCAGCAGACGAGCTTCACACTCGTCCTGACGCATTGCTGCAACTCTCAACTTCTCCTGCAGCAACGTGATCTCCTGCTGGTACTAAACACACAGAGAGACAGTCAGAACCAGGAGGACCAGGAGGACCAGTAGACCCAGTAGGACCAGGAGGACCAGGAGGACCAGGAGGACCAGGAGGACCAGTAGGACCAGTCGTCTCTTACCTTCTCTATGAGGGCGTCGTCGTGGCGATCGTCCTCCGTCTCTCCGTAGGACGATGCAGAGTTCATGTTGAGCAGCCAGGCGGCCGTCCGGTCCAACGCACAGGGAGACTGAGCCTACACACACACACACACACACACTGTTACTACAGGTCAAAGGTCAGAGCGGGTCACCGTGGTGAAGGCGTTACCTTGGCGGCGGGTCTTTGTTTCTCGGGACTGTCTCCTTTAGACGACGACGACGTCTGTCTGAGGCGCGACTGGCCGCTGCTCGGCCAATCGGGACTCGATGACATCATGCTGCCGGAGGCGGGGCGAGTAGGGTAGGCGGGGCCTCCGCCGCCGCTAAGCATGCTGGGAGGAGTGCGACCTCGAGGAGGTCCAGGAGGAGCGGAGGAGGGAGGAGGAGGCTGGTCGATGCGTCTCTGAGGACCTGAGGTCTGACGAGAGGGGGCGGAGCTACCTGAGGGGGAGGAGCAACAACAGTGACATCATCAAGAAAAGCTGAACATGTATATATCATTATATATATATATACTTACATCACATCACAGTCATTGAGCAGACGCTTTCATCCAAAGCAACCTACAGTCAGTGTGTTCAACATATTCAACAGAACTACTCGTCACCAGAAGTCATGAGTTCATCTCCTTTAAACATCTCAGAGCAGAAATCAAAGCAGACGTACAGAAACACACTAGCATGAACACAACCAGTGCTGAGAGGAAGGCTCAGGGTAGAGCTTCATGAAGAGGTGAGTCTTCAGCCTGATGGAAGATGGGCAGCGACTCTGCTGTCCTGACGTCAGTGGGGAGTTCATTCCACCATCGTGGGGCCAGGACAGAGAACAGAGACCGGGTCCATCGGCCGCAGGGACCTCTGAGCGACGGGGAACCGATCGCCCCGAGGCAGCAGAGCGGAGTGGTCGGGGGGGTGTAGGGCTAGACCATGGCCTGGAGACAGGAAGGAGCTGTTCCTTTCACTGCCCTGTAGACTAGCACCAGAGTCTGGACCTGTAGGCTAGCACCAGAGTCTGAACCTGTAGACTAGCACCAGAGTCTGAACCTGTAGACTCTCACGATCACGATCACGGATCGATCCGTGATCGGTTCCACCACTATCTATAACACAGTGGTGGCCGTCAGGGTCTGCAAAGCCTTCTCTGCTGTTCTAAACAGAATCACAAAGTTATAGCTATTTAATCATTTTTCTTAAATACACTACATGTATTATAATTTATATAAATATTGTTCCCATTATCTTATGTTCTCATTGCACAGCTACTGTGCTCCTCAGCTGCTCTGCTTCAGTGCAGCTTGTTTTAAGTAGAGCTTTGATCCAATCAGAGTTCACCTCTGTGTCTCTAGGTAGAAGAGAGGCCCCAGGCCTGCAGACTCACCAGTGAATCCATGTGCAGGTTAAGTGAATGGGGACGATGTTGTTGATCGTCATAGTGTTCAACCAATCAGATCTTTAGTTTGACATGGTGGGCGTATTCTTTGACGTGTCAGAGCTGCTAGCTGGCCTACAGCTACGTGATTGGTCAGTGGGCTAGCGTGACATGTTGGGCGGTGATGATCCCAACATCTGCTGCCTCTGTGGAGCGACATGTTCAGCCTCAAACGCATTAAAACGTGTTGCTGCGCGTCAACTCTTGTGCAGGCATTTGATCTTTTGCAAAATGCTTTTAACGTTGTTCAAAATAACCTTTTTCAACTGAAACTTGTTCTAAATGCAGATAAAACAAATCTTATGATGTTTTCAAACTCTGGGATTAGGCCACAGAACATCCCTTCAGTGGTCGCTCTTGAAGGAGGTCAAATAGAGGTCGTTGACTCTTATACATATCTGGGTATTTTCATTGATGACTCCCTCACTTTTCAGCCACATGTGCAGCATCTGGTGAAAAAGTTCAGGTTAAAACTGGGTTTTTATTTTGGTGTGCTGGACACAGCTCACCATGCTTCACTGCGGTTCATTACTAACTGTAAAGCTCTGACTCACCGCTGTTATACTCTTGGGGAGGATGACCTGCTTTGACCACCCGTAGGCTCAGTCACTGGTAACTACCTGTGAGTCTGCATCAGGACGCTGCTCCTCTCAGGACGTCTTCATGCTCACCGTCCCAAAAGCCAGAACGGAAATGGGAAAAAGGGCTTTTGTGTACTCTGCACCCTCATCATGGAATATGTTGCAGAATGATTTAAAACTCAAAGAACTGATATCACTTACTGCTTTTAAATCTAAATTGAAAGAAATAGAGGCAGGTTCCCTTAAATGTCAATGTTTTTTAAATGAACTGGGTTACGTCAGTGTCTCTTAACTTTTAGTTTCTTTGAACTTGTCTTGTTCTGTGTTTTCTGTGTTTCTGATGCTGCTGCCGGTCTTGGCCAGGTCTCCCTTGAAAAAGAGATTTGTAATCTCAATGGGACTCACCTGGTTAAATAAAAAAAAGATGCTTGTTTATATACTATTATTTGTACAACTTGTTTTTATGAAGATGGATTTTTGTTTGGTTTAATATGTGATAGGAACCATTGTTACATCCAATGTTGCTCTGGGGACATATTTAGTCGATGCACAGTGTTGGCAACTTGGTGACTCTGTCACTAAATCTGGCGACTTTCCAAACCCTCATGGCGACCTCATCATGAGGTCTCATGATGAGGTCACATGATGAGGTCTCATGATGAGGTCTCATGATGAGGTCTCATGATGAGGATACATGATGAGGTCACATGATGAGGTCTCATGATGAGGTCTCATGATGAGGATACATGATGAGGTCACATGATGAGGTCTCATGATGAGGTCACATGAGGTCTCATGATGAGGTCTCATGATGAGGATACATGATGAGGTCTCATGATGAGGTCACATGATGAGGTCTCATGATGAGGTCACATGATGAGGTCACATGATGAGGTCACATGATGAGGATACATAATGAGGTCACATGATGAGGTCACATGATGAGGTCTCATGATGAGGTCACATGATGAGGTCTCATGAGGTCTCATGATGAGGTCACATGATGAGGATACATAATGAGGTCTCATGATGAGGTCAGATGATGAGGTCACATGATGAGGATACATAATGAGGTCTCATGATGAGGTCACATGATGAGGTCTCAAGATGAGGTCACATGATGAGGTCTCATGATGAGGTCACATGATGAGGTCTCAAGATGAGGTCACATGATGAGGTCTCAAGATGAGGTCACATGATGAGGTCTCAAGATGAGGTCACATGATGAGGTCTCATGATGAGGTCTCATGATGAGGTCTCAAGATGAGGTCACATGATGAGGTCACATGATCAGGTGATCTCAGTGGATCCTGGTGGTGGTCTTACCTGTGAGGGTCTCAGACAGAGCTCGTCTTGAGTATTCCTCTCCACTGCTGCTGCTGGACATGGCCGACATGGCCGACATCCCCCCCCCCCCCAGCCCCACAGACATCTGGGTAAGAAACGCCGGTTTGGTTGCCATGGTGTTTTCTGTCCCCTGCGACCCCCCTGAGCCGTCTGAGGGCGTGGCATCCGTCGGTTGTCGCGGTGACGTTGCGGTCATGTGATATACGGGGTTCTGGAAGGAGAGGGGGAGGAGCCCCGTCCTGCGCTGCCATTGACCGTCGTCGAGGCCGTCGCTGGGGGAGGAGTCCTGCAGGTCGACCAGAGACAGGCTGCGGCTCTCATTGGTCAGATCGGGCCCCTCCCTCCGGCCCCCGTTGGTCATTTCAAAACCCGCTTCGTTCTCATTGGGCTCAGAGTACGAAGAACTCGCCGCCGGAGAGCCCTGCACCCCTACAGAAAGTGACATCAGAGGTCAGACTGAGGTCAAAGGTCACACACTGAGGTCAGCTCTAATAAGGTTAAAGGTCAAAGGTCACCTGATGCCGGCTGCAGACTGGATCCTTTAGTGACGAAGAACAAGTCTTTGTTTTCTGGAGTCGGAGACGGAAGTCTGGTGAAGTCCACCAAACTACACACACATTATTGCAGTTATTACAGTGTGTTATTACAGTGTTTTATCACAGTGTCTTACTACACTGTTAGAACAGTGTGTTACTACAGTGTTTTATCACAGTGTTATTACAGTGTATTATTACAGTGTGTTATTACATTATTATTGTGTGATTGTGTGACTTTGGTGAATCGTGATGTTGTGCGTTGTCTATAGACGTCTGTATTGGATATGAACCGAGCTAAATGCTAATGCTAACAGGAAACATGATACTAACCCTCCATCCAGTCCGACGTTGCCCTGCAGGCCAATAGAGGGATTACAAGCCGCAAGAGGAGGAGAGAGGGGCGGGGACAGGGGGGCCGGGGACAGAGGGGGCGGGGACACCACACGCTGAGGCTCTGGAGACGACACGGACACGCCCCCGGGATTAACCACGCCCCCGGGGTTAGCCAGAGCCGCTGACACTTCTCTGATTATCCGAGGTAGAGGACCGAGCTTCGACAGGCTCGACTGGAGACAGACAGGTACAGGAGAGACAGATGTCAGATTGTCACCACTCTCTGGTCTGTCCTCTAAATATAAAGCTATAGCCAGCAGATGGTTAGTTTATCTTAGCATAAAGTCTGGAAACCGCTAGCCTGACTCCGTCTGAAGGTAAAAACATCCACCTGTCAGCTCCTCTAAAACTCACTGATTCACATGTTGTATCGGTAAGTCCTGGGTCACCTGATCAGGTGTGTTACCTGATCCAGCTCGGTCAACAGGGTGTGCAGGCTGGACAGCTCTCGGCCAAGGTCGATGTATCCGTCGAAGCCGGCGGTGTGGTTCAGTCCGTCAGGGTTTGAGATCTCCTGCAGGAAACGCTGCATGCTGCTCCACTGACGCTCCACAAAGTCATTCATAAACAGCATGTACTCCTCTTTAGTCCCGAACCTGCAGCCACAGGTAACAGGTACAGGTAACATGTACAAGTACACATACAGGTAACAGGTACAGGTAACACGTACACATACAGGTAACAGGTACAGGTAACACGTACAGGTAACATGTACAAGTAACATGTACAAGTACACATACAGGTAACAAGTACAGGTAACACGTACACATAAAGGTAACACGTACAGGTAACATGTACAAGTAACATGTACAAGTACACATACAGGTAACAAGTACAGGTAACACGTACACATACAGGTAACAGGTACAGGTAACACATACACATACAGGTAACAGGTACAGGTAACACATACAGCTACACATACAGGTAACACATACACATACAGGTAACAGGTACAGGTAACAGGTACAGGTAACACATACAGCTACACATACAGGTAACACATACACATACAGGTAACAGGTACAGGTACACATACAGATACACATACAGGTAACACGTACAGGTAACACATACACATACAGGTAACATGTACA
The DNA here is from genome assembly GCF_910591455.1 of Pholis gunnellus. Classification (NCBI taxonomy): domain Eukaryota; kingdom Metazoa; phylum Chordata; class Actinopteri; order Perciformes; family Pholidae; genus Pholis; species Pholis gunnellus. The sequence goes on from NC_136532.1 coordinate 28,586,802, forward strand.
GGTAACACGTACAGGTAACATACACATACAGGTAACACGTACAGGTAACACATGCAGCTACACATACAGGTAACATGCACAGGTAACACGTACACATACAGGTAACAGGTACAGGTACACATACAGCTACACATACAGGTACACATACAGGTAACATGTACAAGTAACATGTACAAGTAACATGTACAAGTACACATACAGGTAACACGTACAGATAACATGAACAGGTACACATACAGGTACACATACAGGTACACATACAGCTACACATACAGGTAACATGTACAAGTAACATGTACAAGTAACATGTACAAGTACACATACAGGTAACACGTACAGATAACATGAACAGGTACACATACAGGTAAGAGGTACACATGCAGGTAACACAAGTACACATACAGGTAACACTTACAAGTACACATCCCTTTAACAGTTAAAAGTACATATGCAGGTAACAATTACAGGTATACGAGTAAACAGCTAAACAAACAATACAGGTATTCACCAACAGGTCAAAGTATTTTACAAAAATCCCAGTAAAAGCCCCCCAGTTCCTTCACAGTAAAAGCACCCAAGCCTCTTCAAAATAAAAGCCCAGACTTACTTGCTGAAGTTGGCGAGGTTCTGGATGACTTTGGCGATGAGGGTCAGAGTTCTAGCAGAGCGTTCGTCAGGGAATTCCTGCATCAGGTCGAACAGCGACGGCGACATCACCGCCGGACACAGGAAGCGAAGGAACAACGAGGCACTGATGAGACGCTCGCTGATGTCTGGTCGACCTCGGTTACTGCACTCCTGTCGCCATGATGCAAAAACCTCCTTCAGCTCCCGGGGGAAGACCCTGAGGTAGTTAAAGGAGTAGTTAAAGGAGTAGTTAAAGGAGTAGTTAAAGGGATAGTTAAAGGGGTAGTTAAAATGGTAGTTGAAGGAGTAGTTAAAGGAGTAGTTTAAGGGTTAGTTAAAAGAGAAGTTAAAGGGGTAGTTAAAGGAGTAGTTAAAGGGGTAGTTAAAGGAGTAGTTGAAGGAGTAGTTGAAGGAGTAGTTAAATGGGTAGTTAAAGAAGTAGTTAAAGGGGTAGTAAAAGGAGTAGTTAAAGGAGTAGTAAAAGGAGTAGTTAAATGGGTAGTTAAAGAAGTAGTTAAAGGGGTAGTAAAAGGAGTAGTTAAAGGAGTAGTTAAAGGAGTAGTTGAAGGAATAGTTAAAGGGATAGTTAAATGGGTAGTTAAAGAAGTAGTTAAAGGGGTAGTAAAAGGAGTAGTTAAAGGGGTAGTAAAAGGAGTAGTTAAAGGAGTAGTTGAAGGAGTAGTTAAAGGAGTAGTTGAAGGAGTAGTTGAAGGAGTAGTTAAAGGGGTAGTAAAAGGAGTAGTTAAAGGAGTAGTTAAAGGGGTAGTTAAAGGGGTAGTAAAAGGAGTAGTTAAAGGAGTAGTAAAAGGAGTAGTTAAAGGGGTAGTAAAAGGAGTAGTTAAAGGAGTAGTTGAAGGAGTAGTTAAAGGAGTAGTTAAATGGGTAGTTAAAGAAGTAGTTAAAGGGGTAGTAAAAGGAGTAGTTAAAGGAGTAGTAAAAGGAGTAGTTAAATGGGTAGTTAAATAAGTAGTTAAAGGGGTAGTAAAAGGAGTAGTTAAAGGAGTAGTTAAAGGAGTAGTTGAAGGAATAGTTAAAGGGATAGTTAAAGGGGTAGTTAAAGGAGTAGTTAAATGAGTAGTTAAAGGAGTAGTTGAAAGAATAGTTAAAGGGATAGTTAAAGGGGTAGTTAAAGGAGTAGTTAAAGGAGTAGTTAAAATGGTAGTTAAAGGAGTAGTTAAAGGGTACATCATATCATACAAACTGTGTGTTTTCACTGTGTGCGTGCAGGGTTTGTACAGGGCGAATACAGTGTAAGTCCAGTGTGTGTACAGCATATTCATTGTGTAGAGAGTACTGTACAGTGTGGGTAAAGTGTATGTACAGTGTGTACTCTGTATATATCTGTGTACCTGTATGAGTCAAGGATCTTGCAGAAGGCGAGTTCACAGCACATCCTCAGGTTAGCCTGATGCTCTGCGAGGTCAGAGGTCGCACAGCGAGATGGGTCGACTTCACAGTTCTCATCTGACTCATATAAAGCTTTAATGAACTCACCTGAACACAGAAAACACAAACAAATATGTATATGGTTAGGAATAAAGCAAGACATGACATCTAACACATTTCTGTCCAGAGGATCTCTCTGAGGATTTTTGTTGTTGTTGTCAATATTAAACCCCTATATCACAATAATAAACCTCTATATAACAATAATAAACATCTATGTAACAATAATAAACATCTATGTAACAATAATAAACCTCTATATAACAAGAATAAACCTCTATATAACACGAATAAACCTCTATATAACAATAATAAACATCTATGTAACAATAATAAACCTCTATATAACAAGAATAAACCTCTATATAACAAGAATAAACCTCTATGTAACAATAATAAACCCCTATATCACAATAATAAACCTCTATACAACAAGAATAAACCTCTATATAACAAGAATAAACCTCTATATAACAATAATAAACCTCTATATAACAATAATAAACCCCTATATCACAATAATAAACCTCTATATCACAATAATAAACCTCTATATCACAATAATAAACCTCTATATCACAATAATAAACCTCTATATCACAATAATAAACCTCTATATAACAAGAATAAACCTCTATATCACAATAATAAACCCCTATATCACAATAATAAACCTCTATATCACAATAATAAACTTCTCTGTCACAATAATAAACCTCTATATCACAATAATAAACCTCTATATAACAATAATAAACCTCTATATAACAATAATAAACCTCTATATAACAAGAATAAACCTCTATATCACAATAATAAACTTCTCTATCACAATAATAAACCTCTATATCACAATAATAAACCTCTATATCACAATAATAAACCTCTATATCACAATAATAAACTTCTCTATCACAATAATAAACCTCTATATAACAATAATAAACCTCTATATAACAATAATAAACCTCTATATAACAATAATAAACCTCTATATAACAAGAATAAACCTCTATATCACAATAATAAACCCCTATATCACAATAATAAACCCCTATATCACAATAATAAACCTCTATATAACAATAATAAACCTCTATATCACAATAATCCACCTCTATATCACAATAATAAACCTCTATATCACAACAATAAACCTCTATATCACAATAATAAACTTCTCTATCACAATAATAAACCTCTATATAACAATAATAAACCTCTATATCACAATAATAAACCTCTATATCACAAGAATAAACCTCTATATCACAATAATAAACCTCTATATCACAATAATAAACCCCTATATCACAATAATAAACCTCTATATAACAATAATAAACCTCTATATAACAAGAATAAACTTCTCTATCACAATAATAAACCTCTATATCGCAATAATAAACCTCTATATAACAATAATAAACCTCTATATCACAATAATAAACCTCTATATCACAATAATAAACCTCTATATAACAAGAATAAACTTCTCTATCACAATAATAAACCTCTATATCGCAATAATAAACCTCTATATCACAATAATAAACCTCTATATAACAATAATAAACCTCTATATCACAATAATAAACCTCTATATAACAATAATAAACCTCTATATCACAATAATAAACTTCTCTATCACAATAATAAACCTCTATATAACAATAATAAACCTCTATATAACAATAATAAACCTCTATATAACAATAATAAACCTCTATATCACAATAATAAACCTCTATATCACAATAATAAACTTCTCTATCACAATAATAAACCTCTATATCACAATAATAAACCTCTATATCACAATAATAAACCTCTATATCACAATAATAAACTTCTCTATCACAATAATAAACCTCTATATAACAATAATAAACCTCTATATAACAATAATAAACCTCTATATAACAAGAATAAACCTCTATATCACAATAATAAACCCCTATATCACAATAATAAACCCCTATATCACAATAATAAACCTCTATATCACAATAATAAACTTCTCTATCACAATAATAAACCTCTATATAACAATAATAAACCTCTATATAACAATAATAAACCTCTATATAACAAGAATAAACCTCTATATAACAAGAATAAACCTCTATATCACAATAATAAACCCCTATATCACAATAATAAACCCCTATATCACAATAATAAACCTCTATATAACAATAATAAACCTCTATATCACAATAATCCACCTCTATATCACAATAATAAACCTCTATATCACAAGAATAAACCTCTATATCACAATAATAAACCTCTATATCACAATAATAAACCCCTATATCACAATAATAAACCTCTATATAACAATAATAAACCTCTATATAACAAGAATAAACTTCTCTATCACAATAATAAACCTCTATATCGCAATAATAAACCTCTATATAACAATAATAAACCTCTATATCACAATAATAAACCTCTATATCACAATAATAAACCTCTATATAACAAGAATAAACTTCTCTATCACAATAATAAACCTCTATATCGCAATAATAAACCTCTATATCACAATAATAAACCTCTATATAACAATAATAAACCTCTATATCACAATAATAAACCTCTATATAACAATAATAAACCTCTATATCACAATAATAAACTTCTCTATCACAATAATAAACCTCTATATAACAATAATAAACCTCTATATAACAATAATAAACCTCTATATAACAATAATAAACCTCTATATCACAATAATAAACCTCTATATCACAATAATAAACTTCTCTATCACAATAATAAACCTCTATATCACAATAATAAACCTCTATATCACAATAATAAACCTCTATATCACAATAATAAACTTCTCTATCACAATAATAAACCTCTATATAACAATAATAAACCTCTATATAACAATAATAAACCTCTATATAACAAGAATAAACCTCTATATCACAATAATAAACCCCTATATCACAATAATAAACCCCTATATCACAATAATAAACCTCTATATCACAATAATAAACTTCTCTATCACAATAATAAACCTCTATATAACAATAATAAACCTCTATATAACAATAATAAACCTCTATATAACAAGAATAAACCTCTATATAACAAGAATAAACCTCTATATCACAATAATAAACCCCTATATCACAATAATAAACCCCTATATCACAATAATAAACCTCTATATAACAATAATAAACCTCTATATCACAATAATCCACCTCTATATCACAATAATAAACCTCTATATCACAATAATAAACCTCTATATCACAATAATAAACTTCTCTATCACAATAATAAACCTCTATATAACAATAATAAACCTCTATATCACAATAATAAACCTCTATATCACAAGAATAAACCTCTATATCACAATAATAAACCTCTATATCACAATAATAAACCCCTATATCACAATAATAAACCTCTATATAACAATAATAAACCTCTATATAACAAGAATAAACTTCTCTATCACAATAATAAACCTCTATATCGCAATAATAAACCTCTATATAACAATAATAAACCTCTATATCACAATAATAAACCTCTATATCACAATAATAAACCTCTATATAACAAGAATAAACTTCTCTATCACAATAATAAACCTCTATATCGCAATAATAAACCTCTATATCACAATAATAAACCTCTATATAACAATAATAAACCTCTATATCACAATAATAAACCTCTATATAACAATAATAAACCTCTATATCACAATAATAAACCTCTATATAACAATAATAAACCTCTATATCACAATAATAAACCTCTATATAACAAGAATAAACCTCTATATAACAAGAATAAACTTCTCTATCACACTAAACTGGGGTGTTGGGTCACGTTGTAATTTGTGTCATTTATCTGGTTTAGTGTTGTGTTTACCGAGGGCGTCCTGCAGGTACTTCTGTCCAATCAGCTTCAGGTATTCTTCGATGCTCTTTGTTGCCAGCGTGTTCTCTCTGAAGATCAGCTGGTCATTGTCACGGCAACGGTCCACCTCCGACATCATCAGGTCTGTCAAAAAGTCCTGCAGAAAGGTCGTCCTCATTCAGTCCAACACAACTTTATTTAAACAAGCTGAATGTGCAGGAGTCATGTGATCCTGTATGTGGCCTGGTCATGTGATGGACTCTTTTTCATTTCATTGACTACCACTAACGTTTACGTTGGTTTGTCCAATGGACTTTTATAAAGAGAGTCTTTAGTGCCTCTCAGTTGTTCTTTTAAAATAAGACAATGGAACAACATTTAAAAAAACCTCTATATTCATGAGTTCCAGGTTTTCAACACACATTAGAACACTCAGAGATGAGTTCACCTGGAAATACATGGGATAATTTACAGGAATGGTTTTATTTTGAAGGAGTTTTTGTGTAGTGAGGGTGTGATGATGGGCGGGGTCGTGCACAGTGGGCGGGGTCATGCTCCGTGGGTGGGGCTACCTTGGCCTTCCCCGTGCTGTGCAGGATGTGGACGAGTGCAGAAGCGAGCTCCTCTTTAGCTCTCAGACTGATGGAGGCTTCCAGAGTGTTGCAGAGCAGCAGGTAGTTGGAGCTGATGTACTCTGCGAACTCTTTGTACTGTTCCATCGGCAGGATGACGATACTCTGATACCGAGCTTTGACTCGCACCGTCGGAACAGACGACTTAGCTGAAACAGGAAGCAACATGAAAAACTGACTGAAGTTCTTGTTTGGAGTTAAACTTTCTTTAGTGAACCTCTTTGAAGATCTACGTACCTCGGATGGTACTGGGCGTACTCAACGAGTACCACTTCTCCACCAGCTGTCTGCCGCTCACCATCGCAACGGGAATGTTGACCAACCCGACGTAGCTGCTCTTGTCCTTTTTCCTCTTCCTGTCGGTGTCTTTGTAGAGATGGAGAGTGATGGAGGCGACAGACGGCAGGCTGCTGAAGTCGAAACGTTCTCCCCAGAAGATGTTGTCAGTCTTCAGCTTACAGGACGTCCGAGCATAGAGACTGTCATCCAGACACAGCTCACAGAAGTACCTATAGTACACAAATACTACTGTTACTACTACTGTCATCCAGACACAGCTCACAGAAGTACCTGTAGTACACAAATACTACTGTTACTACTACTGTCATCCAGACACAGCTCACAGAAGTACCTGTAGTACACAAATACTACTGTTACTACTACTGTCATCCAGACACAGCTCACAGAAGTACCTGTAGTACACAAATACTACTGTTACTACTGCTGTCATCCAGACACAGTTCACAGAAGTACCTGTAGTACACAAATACTACTGTTACTACTGCTGTCATCCAGACACAGTTCACAGAAGTACCTGTAGTACACAAATACTACCGTTACTGCATCTAGAGCCTGATCCAGTTCATCTAGAGTCTGGATCAGGCTCCTGGTCTGGGATCACCTTTTCTTTGCGGGCAGGTCTTTGGCTTCGACCACCCAGACCGTGAGCACGTTCTCCAGCCTCCTGCTGTTGTCCTTGTTGGGATGCACGGCTCTCCTCAGGTTCTCCATCCATTTATCTCGCTCCGCCGCGGACCGACACGAGAAGCACTTCGTCCCTGTCGAGGTCGTAACCTAGGAGACACAGGGGTCAGAGGTCAAGGTCACCAATTTACAGACACTCGGGGGGTGGGGTGTGTGTGTCCAGTGTGTGTCCAGTGTGTGCGTGGTGTGTGCGTGGTGTGTGCGTGGTGTGTGCGTGGTGTGT
>NC_136532.1:28599622-28607122 GCF_910591455.1 Pholis gunnellus
TTAAACGTTACATTGTTATAAACACGACGTTTAGTTTGTTAAACGTCACATTGTTATAAACACAACGTTTAGTTTGTTAAACGTTACATTGTTATAAACACAACGTTTAGTTTGTTAAACGTCACATTGTTATAAACACGCTTGTTTGTTAAACGTTACATTGTTATAAACACGTTTGTTTGTTAAACATTACATTGTTATAAACACTACGTTTAGTTTGTTAAACGTTACATTGTTATAAACACGTTTGTTTGTTAAACATTACATTGTTATAAACACGACGTTTAGTTTGTTAAACGTTACATTGTTATAAACACAACGTTTAGTTTGTTAAACGTCACATTGTTATAAACACGTTTGTTAAACATTACATTGTTATAAACACTACGTTTAGTTTGTTAAATGTTACATTGTTAAACACAATGTTTAGTTTGTTAAATGTTACATTGTTATAAACACAACGTTTAGTTTGTTAAACGTCACATTGTTATAAACACGTTTGTTAAACATTACATTGTTATAAACACTACGTTTAGTTTGTTAAATGTTACATTGTTAAATACAATGTTTAGTTTGTTAAATGTTACATTGTTAAACACAATGTTTAGTTTGTTAAACGTTACATTGTTATAAACACAACATTTCTAATGTTCCACACAAATGTAAGAAGTTCATAATGCCAGTTCATGAAGCTTTTCATGTTTCGTCAAACGCCGCTGCCGTGGCGACGCAGTCTTCGTCATGAAAAACGAAGGTGCTTTTGAGAGGCTAAAAGTGCTCGAAACATAGCAAACTTGGCAAACAGATTTAAAGCCCAAGATTTTGTTAAATATTATGGTTTTAATGCTTCAGAGTGGCAAGTCGGTTCGATAGCGCCCCCTACAAAATTTCAACGAAGCAGCCCTCGCAGTACGCTTCACATAGATTTACAAAATTTGGTAGGAACATGTATCACATGTGGACTTTAAAAAGGCCATGCTCTGAACTCGACCGGAAGTCAGCCATTTTGAATTTAGTATGAATTTCTAGTGTCGTTTTAGCCATTTCAAGGCGCTGTACTTTAACGGACTCCTAGGGAAATAATCAGAATGACTTAGAATTTGGTCAGAACAATCTAAAGACCTGAGTGATTAAAAGTTACTAAAAGCTTGAGGTTTCATTAAACGACGTGGATGTGATGTGGCGGCCATTTTACATGGTTCGCCATCATCCATCAACTGAAAACTGTCCCAAACTTGACATGCTTGATGACTGTCATGACTTTAAGACTTCTGCATGCCAATATTAACTCAGTCATAGCGCCACCTGCTGGCAACCACGGACGTAAGCAGGATTCTATAATTACAGCGGCCCAAACACTGAACTTATTCAAAGGGTTTGTGGGCACACCACCAGAAAAAGACTTCTCTGATCTAAATATCAGTTGGCAACACTGGCACCGACTAAATGTGTCCCCAGAACAACATTGGACGTAACAATGGTTCCTATCACATATTAAACCAAACAGAAATCCATCTTCATAAAAACAAGTTGTACAAATAATAATATATAAACAAGCATATTAAAGCTGCTGCAGATGTAAAAACAAAAGCATTTAACTTACCAGAGCTGCTGTTCACTGTTTAAAGACAAAGTCCATCCTCCTTTCTTTGTTAATAAAGAGATTAATCTCACGTTGTTCAGTACATCCGTGTGTTTTAGTTCCAGTAAGAAGTCCTTCTGGATTCATGGACGCCAGTGAAGACATCGAGCCTCCTCAGTTGTATTTCTTGAACACGTTTTAATGCGTTTGAGGCTGAACATGTCGCTCCACAGAGGCAGCAGATGTTGGGATCGTCACCGCCCAACATGTCACGCTAGCCCACTGACCAATCACGTAGCTGTAGGCCAGCTAGCAGCTCTGACACGTCAAAGAATACGCCCAACATGTCAAACTAAAGATCTGATTGGTTGAACACTATGACGATCAACAACATCGTCCCCATTCACTTAACCTGCACATGGATTCACTGGTGAGTCTGCAGGCCTGGGGCCTCTCTTCTACCTAGAGACACAGAGGTGAACTCTGATTGGATCAAAGCTCTACTTAAAACAAGCTGCACTGAAGCAGAGCAGCTGAGGAACACAGTAGCTGTGCAATGAGAACATAAGATAATGGGATGTCTGTCGTACTGCTCCTGGGTCCTTACCTCACCCGTTACAGTACGTCTGGCCATAACATGGATCCAGCAGACGACACCAAATCAGGGGCCCAGTTCGTGGTGATTGAAGAGGCGATCCAGGATCCAGAAGGAGAGGAAGAATCAGGAGATGGAAACAGCCCTCCGCTGCATGGTCTCCCAGAATCCTGCCTCCTGGTCCCGCGAGTTGATGTGGGTGGAGTACGCTAATAACACCCTGACCAGCTCCGCCACAGGCTTGTCACCTTTCCAGTGTGCTTATGGGTTCCAGCCACCTCTGTTCCCCGCGTTGGAGAAGGAGGTTTCCTGCCCTTCTGTCCAGACATTCATCCGCCGCTGCCGCCAGACCTGGGCAAGGGCCCGAGCAACCCTGCTCCGGTCTGCTGACCGCTATGCAACAGCGGCTAACCGACACCGCACTCCTTCCTCTATCTACCAGGTGGGTCAGAGGGTGTGGTTGTCAACCCGGGACCTACCCTTGCGGGTAGAGTCCAAGAAGCTGGGCCCAAGATTCATCGGCCCTTTCGAGATCGAGAGGATCATCAACCCAGCGGCCGTAAGGCTCAAGCTCCTCAGATCTATGCGCATCCACCCCACGTTCCACGTATCTAAGGTCAAACCTGTCCGGGAGAGTCCCTTGGTGCCGGCTACTCCGTCTCCACCACCTCCTCGCCTCTTCGAAGGAGGTCCGGTATACACGGTTCAGCGCCTGCTGCGCTCCCGCCGCTGGGGGCGAGGTATTCAGTACCTGGTGGACTGGGAGGGATATGGTCCAGAGGAGAGGCAATGGGTTCCGGCGCGTAACATCTGCGACCCCGGTTTCATCGGCAGCAGCCAGAACAACCTTCCAGGACCAAGATGCCTGCCAAGAACACCCAGCAGGTTCCCTTGTGCAGACAATAAGGGCCCTTCCGGAGCCGAAGAACCCTACCTCCAGACCCCCTCCACCTACCCGGCTGTGGACTCTGACTCTGCGGCCTCGGAGGAGTTCTAGACTCACAGACATGTAGACTTACAGAGACCAGTAGACTTACAGAGACATGTAGACTCACAGAGACTAGTAGACTCATAGAGACATGTAGACTCATAGACATGTAGACTTACAGAGACTAGTAGACTCACAGAGACTAGTAGACTCACAGAGACATGTAGACTCATAGACATGTAGACTTACAGAGACATGTAGACTCACAGAGACATGTAGACTCATAGACATGTAGACTCACAGAGACATGTAGACTCATAGACATGTAGACTCACAGAGACATGTAGACTCACAGACATGTAGACTTACAGAGACTAGTAGACTCACAGAGACATGTAGACTCACAGAGACATGTAGACTCACAGAGACATGTAGACTTACAGACTAGTAGACTCACAGAGACATGTAGACTCATAGACATGTAGACTCACAGAGACATGTAGACTCACAGAGACATGTAGACTCACAGACATGTAGACTTACAGAGACTAGTAGACTCACAGAGACATGTAGACTCACAGAGACATGTAGACTCACAGAGACATGTAGACTCATAGACATGTAGACTCACAGAGACATGTAGACTCACAGAGACATGTAGACTTACAGACTAGTAGACTCACAGAGACATGTAGACTCACAGAGACATGTAGACTTACAGACTAGTAGACTCACAGAGACATGTAGACTCAGAGAGACATGTAGACTCACAGAGAATCACTTCTCACTTCTCATACTGTAAGACAACTTAAAATAAAAGCACAGGATTCTTTTTTTTGACTGAAAACGGGTCCCACCAGCTGAGAATCAGTCATTAGACGCTTTTATCCAAAGCGACTTACAATTCAGATTCTATCACATTTCTACACCGTAGGCTCAGCCACGGGAGACATTTTGGTGTTAAATGTCTTGCTCAAGGACACATCGACATGCAACTCGCAGAGCCGGGTATCGAACTGCCGATCGCACGCCGCCGCCACCCCCCCCCCCCCGCCCACACACACACACACACACACACAGAATCAGGAGGTCAAAGGTTTTATTGTGGAGAAAGCTGGCAGTTGATTGGTCAGCTGAAGTGAACGAACAGTCATGTGATCAAAACAACCTTCCAACAGGCCAATGGGAGGAGAGCACGGTTACCGTGGCAGCGTGACATTTTAATGTCTGTTAGCACTGTTAGCATTCCTCATTGAAACCAAAGGGCTGTGTTAGCTTGGAGCTAACCTCTGATGTCATGTATTCACTGATGTTTGCATAGATACAGAATGTGACAATAGTGCAAGAAAACACACAAGAAGCACTGAACTCTGGGATTTGTAGTTCTTATCTTCATCTTATCAGACAGAAAATATTTCATCAGAGACTCAATTAACAATTATTATTATTATTATTATTATTATTATAGGAAGAGGAGGCAGTGAGCTGTTTAACAGCTGTGCACTACAGAGCAGCTCTGACTGTTTAACATGTCAAAGAAGAAGAAACAACTACTGAGAGAGTGTGTGTGTGTGTGTGTGTGTGTGTGTGTGTCGGTCTTTGGCGCTATTTAAACTTTTTGTTCTCACTAAATACGGTTTCATTATTTGATACGCGATTCCTCCAAACTCAGCCGTGACACACGTCACACAGCGGTTTATGGGGACACACGTCACACAGAGGTTTATGGGGACACAGGGGGACAGATGTCTCAGAGTTAGGATTGTCATCTCCCGTTAGATCCGGTTCATTGATTCTGGATTAAAATACTTTTGTGATGAAATGAAACATTTTTAAAAACACAGAGACCTGATCAGGTGGTTGGTCAGGATGTTTGGACCAATCAGCAGATGTCTCTGTGAGCGTGGAGGAATCAAAGCGTCTCGTCTAACCTAATAAGGTGTTGTCCCCTCCCACTCCAGCAGGTACTGGACCGTCCCCTGAGGAGTGACACGTCGAGCCAACACCTGGTACCTCTCCCCATTGGTCAGTCGGCCCGCCACTCCAAAATACGAGGAGATGGAGGAGTGGAGGAGGGAGGAGTCAGAGGAGATCTGGGAGGCGTCAGACAGGAAGTGGGAGGAGTCCGTGGTCAGGTGGTTTATAGCTTCTGGCTCCTCCCCTATGAGCTCCTCCTCTACCTCACTGCGATTGGCCCACTGACTGTAGCTGTTGCTAGGCAACTTCCTCTTCCTGCTGCCCACCCTCCTGAGAACAGAACAGAGGTCAGAGGTCAGATATCACAGAGTACAACAGGTACACAGAGAGACTTCCTGTAGACCAGACGGGCCCAGAGTACACAGAGTACAGCGGTACACAGAGTACAGGGGTACACAGAGTACAGGGGTACACAGAGTACAGGGGTACACAGAGTACAGCGGTACACAGAGTACTGGGGTACACAGAGTACAGGGGTACACAGAGTACAGGGGTACACAGAGTACAGCGGTACACTAAAACGTGACAGAAAACAAGTCCCCAGCAAAATAATAACTATATTTTAGAATGGGTTAGTTAACAGCTGGTTACATGAAGTAATAGGTGGGTTAGTTAACAGATGAGGACGGGTTAGTTAACAGCTGGTTACCTGAAGGGATAGGTGGGTTAGTTAACAGCTGGTTACCTGAAGGGATAGGTGGGTTAGTTAACAGCTGGTTACCTGAAGGGATAGGTGGGTTAGTTAACAGCTGGTTACCTGAAGGGATAGGTGGGTTAGTTAACAGCTGGTTACCTGAAGTGATAGGTGCTGCTGGTCGTAGCAGAACCTGAAGTGGAGGCATCAGTAGAGTCCTGATCAATACTGACCGATCGACTGGAGCCACTGAATAACATGATGAGGTTATCAGCTGATGTCATTGATTGATTATTGATTGATTTCTGCATCATTGATCTGGGTCTCACCTCTTGAGGCTCTGAAGTTCATCCAGACTGAAGTCAAAGATGTTCGCCATGTGATGGTGAGAAGTCCAGCTGTGGGACGACTGGTTCTACACACACACACATACATATACACACAGTTTAGTCTTGTTTATGAACAAAAATAAACAGAAAACAGTAGAAGAAGAAGAAGAAGAAGATCTAAAGTCTTACATTAGGAATCGCATCTTCTAGGAGCCACTTGGATTTCTTCTTCCTCCTCTCAGCTGAAGCACTGCAGACACACATCCTGGTTTAGGACCACACACTGGACTACCTCCTGGTTTAGGACCACACACTGGACTACCTCTTTGTTTTAGGACTACACACTGGACTACCTCTTTGTTTTAGGACCACACACTGGACTACCTCTTTGTTTTAGGACTACACACTGGACTACCTCTTTGTTTTAGGACTACACACTGGACTACCTCTTTGTTTTAGGACTACACACTGGACTACCTCTTTGTTTTAGGACTACACACTGGACTACCTCTTTGTTTTAGGACTACACACTGGACTACCTCTTTGTTTTAGGACTACACACTGGACTACCTCTTTGTTTTAGGACCACACACTGGACTACCTCTTTGTTTTAGGACCACACACTGGACTACCTCTTTGTTTTAGGACCACACACTGGACTACCTCTTTGTTTTAGGACCACACACTGGACTACCTCTTTGTTTTAGGACTACACACTGGACTACCTCCTGGTTTAGGACCACACACTGGACTACCTCTTTGTTTTAGGACCACACACTGGACTACCTCCTGGTTTAGGACCACACACTGGACTACCTCTTTGTTTTAGGACCACACACTGGACTACCTCCTGGTTTAGGACCACACACTGGACTACCTCTTTGTTTTAGGACTACACACTGGACTACCTCTTTGTTTTAGGACCACACACTGGACTACCTCTTTGTTTTAGGACTACACACTGGTTACGAGAAGAACTACCTGTTGCCTTTCTTGTGGCCCTGCCCTCCGTCGGTCTGAGTGCGCTCAGGAAGGAGTTTGGAGGGGGGGTTGGGAGGGACTCTGGTCCTCAGACGGAAGATGCAGTTCCTCTTCTTTATCTCCTTTCCACACAGAAACCTCAACACAAACAGTCATTAATACTTCTGATCACAGATATTGATGTAAAGATCGGAGTTGTAGGAGGATTCTTACTTGCTCTTGTATTTATTCAGAGCGTCCAGCAGGTGCTGCCCCCTCTCTGCTGGAGGAGTGTTAGACAGCTAAACAACAGACAGGAGGGTTAGAATCAGGACCTGGGAGTCTGGTCCAGGTTTAGTTTAGCACAGTCTGGTTTTATCTGGTCCAGGTTTAGTCTGGTCTGGTACCTTCCCGAGTTGTAAGTGGTCCCAGTTTGCAGAGACTAAGGTGAGGATCTCGTCCAGCTCAAAGTATTTCTTCTTGCTGCTGACGGAC
>NC_136532.1:28612122-28614622 GCF_910591455.1 Pholis gunnellus
TGTGAACAGGTTTCCATCAAGACCATGTGCTGTGAACAGGTCTCCATCAGGACCATGTGAACAGGTCTCCATCAGGACCATGTGCTGTGAACAGGTCTCCATCAGGACCATGTGAACAGGTCTCCATCAGGACCATGTGCTGTGAACAGGTTTCTATCAGGACCATGTGCTGTGAACAGGTTTCCATCAGGACCATGTGAACAGGTCTCCATCAGGACCATGTGCTGTGAACAGGTTTCTATCAGGACCATGTGAACAGGTCTCCATCAGGACCATGTGCTGTGAACAGGTTTCTATCAGGACCATGTGAACAGGTCTCCATCAGGACCATGTGCTGTGAACAGGTTTCTATCAGGACCATGTGAACAGGTCTCCATCAGGACCATGTGCTGTGAACAGGTTCTGTGATGCTTCACTATCGTTCATCGATGGACACATTCAGAGCTCTGACATGTTGACATCAGGGAGGAAGAATAACCTTATATATTATTATTGTTATTATACATTATTATTGTTATTATATATTATTATTGTTATTATACATTATTATTGTTATTATATATTATTATTGTTATTATTAATGTTATTATATATTATTATTGTTATCATATATTATTATTGTTATTATATATTATTATTGTTATCATATATTATTATTGTTATTATACATTATTATTGTTATTATATATTATTATTGTGATATATTATTATTGTTATTATACATTATTATTGTTATTATATATTATTATTGTTATTATACATTATTATTGTTATTATATATTATTATTGTTATTATACATTATTATTGTTATTATATATTATTATATTGTTATTATATATTATTATTGTTATTATATATTATTATTGTTATCATATATTATTATTGTTATTATACATTATTATTGTTATTATATATTATTATTGTTATTATACATTATTATTGTTATTATATATTATTATTGTTATTATACATTATTATTGTTATTATATATTATTATTGTTATTATACATTATTATTGTTATTATACATTATTATTGTTATTATATATTATTATTGTTATTATATATTATTATTGTTATTATATATTATTATTGTTATTATACATTATTATTGTTATTATATATTATTATTGTTATTATATATTATTATTGTTATTATATATTATTATTTTTATTATATATTATTATTTTTATTATACATTATTATTGTTATCATATATTATTATTGTTATCATATATTATTATTGTTATTATATATTATTATTTTTATTATATATTATTATTGTTATTATACATTATTATTGTTATTATACATTATTATTGTTATTATATATTATTATTGTTATTATATATTATTATTGTTATTATATATTATTATTGTTATTATACATTATTATTGTTATTATATATTATTATTTTTATTATACATTAATATTGTTATTATATATTATTATTGTTATTATATATTATTATTGTTATTATATATTATTATTGTTATTATACATTATTATTGTTATTATATATTATTATTGTTATTATATATTATTATTGTTATTATATATTATTATTGTTATTATACATTATTATTGTTATTATATATTATTATTGTTATTATACATTATTATTGTTATTATATATTATTATTGTTATTATACATTATTATCGTTATTATATATTATTATTTTTATTATACATTATTATTGTTATTATACATTATTATTGTTATTATATATTATTATTGTTATCATATATTATTATTGTTATTATACATTATTATTGTTATTATATATTATTATTGTTATTATATATTATTATTGTTATTATACATTATTATTGTTATTATACATTATTATTGTTATATATTATTATTGTTATTATACATTATTATTGTTATTATACATTATTATTGTTATTATATATTATTATTGTTATTACATTATCATCAGCCTCATCATTGCACAAAACGAGCCTCATAGCCAACAATCTACTGTTAAGTTTCACAGTTACACAGAAAATTAGGATTTTCAATTCAAGGTGTTGTTTGTTCCCAATCTAAGAGCCAATCAGCTCTGTGACCCGAGGAGCTGATTGGCTCCCATCATGCATTGGGGTCACGCAGACGGCGGAGAGCAACTCTGCAGCGTCTGCTCTAAAGTCTGAGCAAGTCGGACGCAAATCTACCCAGCATGCATTGTGCGCCTGGCTAATGTCCAACGAGCCTATTTTATCGGTTCAACTTTGATGTTTTATTTTGAAAGTGACGGCGCTACATTCAATCATTTATATTTATTTCGTTCACGTTATTGATGTGGTGTGATGTCATCAGCTCCAGAACAACCTTAAATAAGTTAAAGTGTTCTTAAACTATGTTTGATCAATATGAGCTCAGAGATTATTGTTCATCTTCAATGAACCGTCAACATTCACATCAATCAATATGAAAAGTTATTGATCAGAACAAACACAAGAGAAATGAAGAAGTCATTTATTTAACTAATCG
>NC_136532.1:28619622-28639622 GCF_910591455.1 Pholis gunnellus
TTCAGCTCCTCAGCCAGCTTGTGGTCCAATCCCGTGTCCTGCCAGTCCTCTGCCTTGTGATTGGACAGCGCTCTGAGCAGAGACGTCTGCAGAGCCTCCCAGCGCAGGAAGCTCTCGCTGTAATCTGGACAGTTGGGGTCCAGGAAGATGCTGATTGGCTCTCCATCTGTGACCCGGGAGACCGACACCAGGGCACCAGACTCTTTATGATTGGTCGAGATCACAGGTGAAGAGGGGGAGGAGACTCGGCCCCTGTTACCATGACAACAGATAGACAGGTAGGTCAGACGGACAGACAGAAAGAGGTCAGACAGGTAGGTCAGACACAGACAGACAGACAGACAGGTGTGTTTACCTGTTGATGAAGGGCAGAGGATACTGGATCAGATACAGGATGATGATTGTTGCTGTGACGACAACTGCTATGACGACCAGCGTGACGACAGACCAGAACAGGAAGCTGCAGCATCTCTGAACACACACATACACACACACACACACACACATATGCACATGCAAACACACACGCACGTACATATACACACACACACACATACACACACACACACACACACACACACACACACATATAAACACACACATACACACACACACACACATATAAACACACACACATACACACACACACACACACATATAAACACACACACACACATATAAACACACACACATACACACACACACGCACATGCAAACACACACGCACGTACATATACACACACACACACATACACACACACACACACACACACACACACATATAAACACACACATACACACACACACACACATATAAACACACACACATACACACACACACACACACACATATAAACACACACACACACATATAAACACGCACGCACACACACACACACACACAAAGGTTTTAAGATGTGGTTCAGAATTGAAGTTTTAAACCTTCATCTTCATCACCCGGATGTGAGGATGTCACATCGTCTCTGATGTTCGCATGCTAACAGCTAGCCACAGCTAGCCACGGCCCATTCTGTCCTGCAGTACCAGTTGTGACCTGGAGAGGCGATAGTGAGTCACTTTGGTGTCCAGTCTGTCCTCAGGAGAGTCCAACAAGACCTTCACCTCGTCCTCTTCACCACGGGGAGACTACGTCACCGGGGGGGAGAGCGGCCCTTAAGTTAGTACTTGAACACAGCCAGCCCCAGAACCCAGAACCTGTGGTTCTGATCTCGGGGGTCTGATCTCGGGGGTCTGATCTCGGGGGTCTGATCTATGGGGTCTGATCTCGGAGTTCTAATCTCGGGGGTCTGATCTCGGGGCTCTGATCTCGTGGGTCTGATCTCGGGGGTCTGATCTCGGGGGTCTGATCTCGGAGTTCTAATCTCGGGGGTCTGATCTCGGGGGTCTGATCTCGGGGGTCTGATCTCGGGGGTCTGATCTCGGGGATCTGATCTTGGGGCTCTGATCTCGGGGGTCTGATCTCGGGGCTCTGATCTCGGGGTCTGATCTTGGAGTTCTCTGGATAAATGAACCAGCTGGTCTGGTTGGTGTTTCAGTGGACCTGATGAGGTCACGCTGGTCTTCCTGCTGGATTCAAAGTGATGAGCTCAGGTTTCACACATTGATCCTTTAAAGCGGCCTGCAGACTACAACATTAATCTGAACATGGTGGAAACGTATGGGGGGTGTTGTGAAGGAGGTTGTGGTTTTGTGGGGGAGGTTGTGGGGGTGTAGTGGTCTAATGGGGGAGGTTATGGGGGTGTAGTGGGGTAACATGTCTCCCGCAGTGTAAATCTTGTCTCTGTGAGTTTAATCTGAAGATCCTCAGAAGATTTCAGTGAAGGCGACAGCTGCTGCAGATTAGAGACTCCAGATTAACAGGATTTAACTCACTGTAGTTGTGTTTCTGTCCTGTCTGTCTCTCTGTCTCTCTGTCTATCTGTCCGTCTTGTTACCTGAGGGGTGATGGTGGATGATAGGGGACTATGAGCTCATCGTGGGCGTGGTTTGATAGGCTAACTAACAAGCTAACGGCTAATGTAGCAGCTACCTTGTGTTTGTTTGGTTGTTTGCTGCCGAGTTCTGAGCTGCTGTTGTTCATGATGGTCCACCTGTCGTTCAGCATCATCCTGAAACACAAACACACCTCAGTGAGTCCACCTGCAGGAGTCTGAGGACACTGCTGCTGCAAAGACTCATGGGAGCTGTAGTTGTTAAAGGTTTTATCTCTGTTGTCTAATCATTCATTGAATCACTGTGAATATTAATCTCCAGTCCTGAACCTCTAAATTTGATCACTGAATGACTGAATGACTGAAGGATCCTCAAAACCACCTCAAGGAGACCCTATCATGCACCATTTTGTAGACCTTTAGAACCTCCGAGATTACACCAACAACTCTGTAGATTTACAACCTATTTGTGCATCTCTGGAACCATTTAACCTAGAACCCTATATGTGACATTTAGAACAGACCAATACATACTTTTTGTTAAAGACTAGCCAATGAATACTTGTTAAAGACTAGCCAATGAATACTTGTTAAAGACTAGCCAATGAATACTTGTTAAAGACTAGCCAATAAATACTTGTTAAAGACTAGCCAATGAATACTTGTTAAAGACTAGCCAATGAATACTTGTTAAAGACTAACCAATGAATACTTGTTAAAGACTAGCCAATGAATACTTTTTGTTAAAGACCAGCCAATGAATACTTGTTAAAGACTAGCCAATGAATACTTTTTGTTAAAGACTAGCCAATGAATACTTTTTGTTAAAGACTAGCCAATGAATACTTGTTAAAGACTAGCCAATGAATACTTTTTGTTAAAGACTAGCCAATGAATACTTTTTGTTAAAGACTAACCAATGAATACTTGTTAAAGACTAGCCAATGAATACGTTTTGTTAAAGACTAACCAATGAATATTTGTTAAAGACTAGCCAATGAATACTTGTTAAAGACTAGCCAATAAATACTTTTTGTTAAAGACTAACCAATGAATACTTGTTAAAGACTAGCCAATAAATACTTTTTGTTAAAGACTAACCAATGAATATTTGTTAAAGACTAGCCAATAAATACTTTTTGTTAAAGACTAGCCAATGAATACTTGTTAAAGACTAGCCAATGAATACTTTTTGTTAAAGACTAGCCAATGAATACTTTTTGTTAAAGACTAACCAATAAATACTTTTTGTTAAAGACTAGCCAATGAATACTTGTTAAAGACTAACCAATGAATACTTTTTGTTAAAGACTAGCCAATAAATACTTTTTGTTAAAGACTAGCCAATGAATACTTGTTAAAGACTAGCCAATAAATACTTTTTGTTAAAGACTAGCCAATGAATACTTGTTAAAGACTAACCAATAAATACTTGTTAAAGACTAACCAATAAATACTTGTTAAAGACTAGCCAATGAATACTTGTTAAAGACTAACCAATAAATACTTGTTAAAGACTAACCAATAAATACTTGTTAAAGACTAGCCAATGAATACTTGTTAAAGACTAACCAATAAATACTTGTTAAAGACTAACCAATGAATACTTTTTGTTAAAGACTAGCCAATAAATACTTTTTGTTAAAGACTAGCCAATGAATACTTGTTAAAGACTAGCCATTAAATACTTTTTGTTAAAGACTAGCCAATGAATACTTGTTAAAGACTAACCAATAAATACTTGTTAAAGACTAACCAATGAATACTTTTTGTTAAAGACTAGCCAATAAATACTTTTTGTTAAAGACTAGCCAATGAATACTTGTTAAAGACTAGCCAATAAATACTTTTTGTTAAAGACTAGCCAATGAATACTTGTTAAAGACTAACCAATAAATACTTGTTAAAGACTAACCAATAAATACTTGTTAAAGACTAGCCAATGAATACTTGTTAAAGACTAACCAATAAATACTTGTTAAAGACTAGCCAATGAATACTTGTTAAAGACTAACCAGTAAAGAATTGCTAGACAACATGTCGGTAAAGATCTGATAGTAAAGATCTGTGGTTAAAGACTTGTTGTTAAAGACTTGTTGTTAAAGACTTGTTGTTAAACACATGTCAGTAAAGACTTGTTGATCAAATGTCAGTTGTAAGACATGTCAGTAAGACTTGTTAGAAGACGTGTAAGTAAGGACTTGTTATAAAACGTGTCAGAAAAGACTTGTTAAAGACTTGTTGAAGCTGACCTGAGTCTCTGAGCGTCTGTTTCTGTCAGATTCAATTTCATTTGACTGATTCCTCAAAGTGTCACAGTGTCACACGCCTCACAGTTCAACCTGATCACTTATCTTTTGTTACAACAGTATAAATAGTTTTCTGTCCGATTTTTAAATTGTATTTATCTTTCAAACATAAGACATGAGAACAGATTATAGATTATAGATAACTTTAATGCTTCACGTGTCCGTTATCTGATAAACACGATTATATTAATACTGTAAAATAAATAATATCAGCTCGTTATAATTAGTTAGACATAAGGTCCCTTTAATGGCTGTTCTGGAGCTTTCAATTACTTCAGGAGATTATTTTATCATTCTGCTCTTTAAATCCAACATGAAGAACATTTCTATTATTAATACTTAACACTAATTAATACTTATTTCTATCAGTTTACTGAAAGGTTTCTATGAATAAAATGAATTTAGTAATTAATATATTATCACTTATTTTGTTACTGATATAAATAATGAATAACGTTACCTCGCTGTCTCCAGAGTCCAGAAGACGATAATGTAAAGAGACTTTATATATAAAGACTGTCACGGCAACACGAACCATCTGCTGTGCAGCCGGGCGAGAGACACCGACTTATCCTAAGAGAGAGAGACAGAGAGAGAGAGAGAGAGAGAGAGAGAGAGAGAGAGAGCGAGAGAGAGAGAGAGAGAGAGAGAGAGAGAGAGAGAGACAGAGAGAGAGAGAGAGACAGCGAGAGAGAGAGAGAGAGAGAGAGAGAGAGAGAGACAGAGAGAGACAGAGAGAGAGAGACAGCGAGAGAGAGAGAGAGAGCGAGAGAGACAGAGAGACAGAGAGAGAGAGAGAGACAGACAGACAGGAGGTGTGATGCTGTGATAATCATCATGATGTTGTACTTGTACTTCATTGATCTTACAGCTTTATATACTTTACAAATATGTACATACAAAATATTACAAGAGTCAAATATGATGTTTAGATATTAATTAAACTCCCAACAGCAACATTTAGCTTGTGTTTAGAGGGTCCACTTTAAAGACACGCCCACTTTATGATGTTTACCAACAACGACCCTTTAAAGACACGCCCACTTTATGATGTTTAACTCCAACGACCCTTTAAAGACACGCCCACTTTATGATGTTTAACTCCAACGACCCTTTAAAGACACGCCCACTTTATGATGTTTACCAACAACGACCCTTTAAAGACACGCCCACTTTATGATGTTTACCAACAACGACCCTTTAAAGACACGCCCACTTTATGATGTTTACCAACAACGACCCTTTAAAGACACGCCCACTTTATGATGTTTAACTCCAACGACCCTTTAAAGACACGCCCACTTTATGATGTTTAACTCCAACAAAACTGTGAGACACACACACACACACACACACACACACACACACACACACACACACACACACACTCGTCCTCTAAGGTCAGTTTAAACCAATCAACAGAGAGGGAATGCTTCCCTCTGATTGGCTTTCAGATCTCATATGTACCAGCAGGCTAGTTTGAGATGAGCCTGCTGTCTCCTGAACCAATGAATGAATGAATGAATGAATGAATGAATGAATGAAACCTTCTGAAATGTTTTTCTTGTTCTGTTAATATTTTATAGATCTAATGTTAAAGACATTTTCATTCTGACACAAACATTTATTGATGAATCAAAATGCCAGATTACTTTTATCTATAGTTACATTTAATGACCTGTTGGCTCCGCCCCCTCTGTTGGCAGCTCGTCACTGGTTGGTTCTACCTACTGGGGGAGGAGTTTGGGCAGTCCAAACACCTGAGAGTGACGTCACAGCGGAACAGTCCACTGAGGAGCCCCGAGGACGTTCCAGCACACTGTAGGGAACATCCCGAGTCTCTTGATTGTCGTTTCCTCGCTCCTCGCTTGAACCGGAAGTTGTTCTGCGCCGCCATATTGACGGCCGTCCCAAAGCTCTTATTTAGCTCTGAGGAGCGAGGAGAGAGGAGAGAGGAGAGAGGAGGGATCTCCGAGAACAGCCTTCCTCAGTCACATCAGAACATCTCATCAGTCCGATCAGCTGCAGCGTCCAATCACATGACAGATGAACAATGAGGGGGCGTGTCAGCCATTAAAACACTTCCTGGAAGGCTGTTCTCGGAGATCTCTCCTCTCTCCTCTCTCCTCGCTCCTCTCTCCTCTCTCCTCTCTCCTCGCTCCTCTCTCCTCTCTCCTCTCTCCTCGCTCCTCTCTAAATAAGAGCTTCGGGACGGCCGTCAATATGGCGGCGCAGAACAACTTCTGGTTCAAGCGAGGATCGAGGATCGAGGAGCGAAGAAATGACAATGAAGAGACTTGGGATGTTCCCGTAGTGACTTAAAGATCACATGGTCCTGCTCGCAGCTGATTGGTTCATCCCAGTGGAAGACAAGAACTACACAAGGAAACTAGAAACTGTTGACATAAGTGACCATATGTGGACTGAGGAGGAGGGACGTAGAGACCTGTCAATCACTGTGTAGCCCCGCCCCTAAAGCATCCCCTGCTTTATGGTCTGTTTGACTCTAAATGGACCATCATTTACTAAATGAACATCATGCTGTATTGAAGAAGACTTGAAACTAGAGATTGAGACCATAAACTCATGTTTACAATGTTTACTGAGGTAATAAATCAAGAGAGAAGTAGAGTCATTTTCTCATAGACTTCTATACAACCAGAGGAGTCGCCCCCTGGTGGACACTAGAGAGAATGCAGCTTTAACACGTGAAGCTTTGAAGAACTTTAAAGAACCGGAGGTTTGTCTCCTGGTTCTAACCCGTTCAGATCCCAGTGGACTCTTCTAGGACATCTAGATCTACAATTCTTCCTTTAACCAAATGCACAAACATAGAGTCTTTGATTTGTCTCTTTAATCACCTGCATGCTGGAGTTAAACCGGTCGTGTGAACTTCAGCTCTGAGCCCTCTAAATGGAGCGGGTCCTGGTCCTTTAAGGGCCCTACAGTGACACACACAGGCTAACATGTTAGCTTCATTAGCTCTGGCAGAAACCCTCTGGAGACGCACACACACACATGCACACTCACCCACATACACACTCACACACACACACACACACACACACACACATGTTATATTTATAGTAGATATAGATTAAAGTGACTCCTGCTCTCTCTCTCTTTCTCCCCGGGGGTCCACACGGTTACCATGGGGATGAGAAGCTGCCCTTTAACTATTTGATCCTCACAATACCTCCATCCACCCCCCCACTCCTTCTATCTCAGGGTAGAGTCCTCCTCCTCTCTCTCCAACGTCACACTGAGATCTGACTCTCGCTCGACCGATCAGAGGACGAGCAGCAGCTGCACTCGTAGTATCAGAAGTACTGTCAGTAGTAGTATCAGAAGTACTGTCAGTAGTAGTATCAGAAGTACTGTCAGTCGTAGTATCAGAAGTACTGTCAGTAGTAGCGTCAGAAGTATTTGTTCCTCTTCAGCGGGTCATGGAGTCGGACTTTGATATTTTCACATCAACATTTGACTTTTTCTCTGAAACATTTTAGAGGAAACGAGGTTTTTTAATCCAACAAATTTCAGAACCTTCCGAACCTGAATAAAGGAAGACTCCTGGTTTAAGATCTGCACGTTGTTGGTTCAGCTTCTAGTGGCCTGTGATACAAGACCACCTGTCCTGGTCTGGTTAGGTCTGGTCTCTCCTGGTCTGTTCTGGTCTGAGAAGAGGCGGGATGTTCTGGAAGAACACGGCCAGGTCGTGGGACGATTCAGCAGATAATGATGACGGTGGTTATTTGCTTGCAGCAGACCTCCGGAGGACTCCGTACTCCACTTCAG
Source organism: Pholis gunnellus (assembly GCF_910591455.1). NCBI lineage: Eukaryota > Metazoa > Chordata > Actinopteri > Perciformes > Pholidae > Pholis > Pholis gunnellus. The sequence continues at coordinate 28,627,679 of NC_136532.1, forward strand.
ATACTGACCTGAACCACATCCCCACCACCAAAACCACAAAGGCGGCCGCCACAACCAACCTGACCCACATCACCAGCACTGAACTCAAAGTACTGAGGAACCACAGCCTGGACCCCTACAGCAGCTACGTCTCCACGCTGTGCGTCGACATCAACCGGCGTCAGGCGACCCAGCAGCTACCGGTGAGTCCTCCTCCGCTGTCACACATACAGCGTTACGGACTCCAGCGACACAAGTCTCATTAAATAGATGAAGTCAGACTCGGTCTTGACTTGAGACTTGACCTTTCTTCATTTAGGACTTGACCTTGCATTTGCTGGTCTTGACTTGGAACCTTTGATATCTTGGGAGCTGCCTTTCTTTGTTTGAGACGTATCTTGCTAGACTTACCTGTGGTCCTGTGGTCCTGTGGTCCTGTGTGGTCCTGTGGTCCTGTGGTCCTGTGGTCCTGTGGTCCTGTGGTCCTGTGTGGTCCTGTGGTCCTGTGGTCCTGTGGTCCTGTGGTGTTTTGGAGGTTGGTGGAAAAGATCTTGAAGCAGACTGATTGAGTGAGGTGTTGAATATGTCTGAGAACACTGGAGATGTATCTTTGAATCTCTGCAGGTGTATCTTTGAATCTCTGCAGGTGTATCTTTGAATCCATGCAGGTGTATCTTTGAATCTCTGCAGGTGTATCTATGAGTCCATGCAGGTGTATCGTTGAATCTCTGCAGGTGTATCTTTGAGTCCATGCAGGTGTATCTTTGAATCCATGCAGGTGTATCTTTGAATCTCTGCAGGTGTATCTTTGAATCCATGCAGGTGTATCTATGAACCCATGCAGGTGTATCTTTGAATCTCTGCAGGTGTATCTTTGGATCTCTGCAGGTGTATCTTTGAATCCATGCAGGTGTATCTTTGAATCTATGCAGGTGTATCTTTGAATCTCTGCAGGTGTATCTTTGAATCTCAGCAGGTTTATCTTTGAGTCCATGCAGGTGTATCTTTGAATCTCTGCAGGTGTATCTTTGGATCTCTGCAGGTGTATCTTTGAATCCATGCAGGTGTATCTATGAATCCATGCAGGTGTATCTTTGAATCTCTGCAGGTGTATCTTTGGATCTCTGCAGGTGTATCTTTGAATCCATGCAGGTGTATCGTTGAATCTCTGCAGGTGTATCTTTGAATCTCTGCAGGTTTATCTTTGAGTCCATGCAGGTGTATCTTTGAATCTCTGCAGGTGTATCTTTGAGTCCAGGTGTTATTGCATTTTGTAGCATCTCTACTTAGCGAAGCTGCTAACTAGCTAAGTCGACCAATCAGATGATCACAAACAGACTGTTTGTGTGTTTGACTGTTTTTCTTTAAAGACTCATCAAAGATTCACATGTGATGAATTATAGAGTGACGCTTCTTCTGCTACCACACACATGTTTACTGCATAATATCACAGCACCTTATTCCCTAAGACCTGAACCCATCTGATCCTGGACTGAACCTAAACCTGATCCTGAACCCTCAAACAGTGAGGACCAGGATTAGATGTCCTCACTATCACGGTCTGAAGCTCACATCGGTCCTCACAAGAGCAACAACTCTCAGGAGGACGAGTGTGTGAACCAGCTTCACCTGTCATGTGTGATACATGATGCATTAGTTACCATAGCAACAGAGCTCTTCAGAATAAGAGCCTCAACATCATTTTGTTTTGAAAGGGGAAGCTAGAAAAGACTTCCTGTCTCAAAGTGAACCTGAGTCCACTTTTGTGGGTTCAGGTTCAAGTCAGTTCAGGTCTGTGAGGGCGAGCAGGACCGGGTCTACGGTTCAGGTCTGTGAGGGACTAGCTGAAGACCGTCAGAGTCCAGAGTTGAAAACAGTCGATCCTGAATGACAGCGTTCACACGGGGGAGGGGGAGTGTGTGTTTGTGTGTGTGTGTGTGTATGTGTGTGTGTGTGTATATGTGTGTGTGTGTGTGTGTGTGTGTGTCTGTATGTATATGTGTGTGTGTGTCTGTGTGTGTATGTATATGTGTGTGTATATGTGTGTCTGTGTGTGTGTGTGTGTGTGTGTGTGTCTGTGTGTGTATGTATATGTGTGTGTGTGTGTGTGTGTGTGTGTGTGTGTATGTATATGTGTGTGTGTGTGTGTGTGTGTGTGTGTGTGTGTGTGTGTGTGTGTGTGTGTGTGGGAACCAACAGTCGGAAGAATAGCAGGAAACACACACTCACAAACAGAGTGTGTATCCGTGCGATAAGACTCACACTTCCTGAACTCTCTGCTCTCTAACATCCAGTAGACTGTTGAGTCTCTCACACGCTGGACCACCTAGACCACTAGACCAGCTGGACCCGCATCAGACCTGGTTCTGTAGATCTGGATTGGACGTGTCCCCTGGTTTTGTGAAGTCCGGATTCTTTGTCTCTGAAGCCTGGAATAAATCTCTTTCTTATAATCTGGACCAGGGTCAGATCTAGTTCTGGTTCTGTAAATTTGGACCTGGTTCAGACCTGACTGCTCTCTGACTGCTCGGATCTGGCTCTATAAACCTGAGCTGGTTTCCATCTGGCTCTGGTTTTTGTTGAAAACTTTCTGTAAATCTGGACCTGGATTAGACCTGGACCTGTGTTTATTATTCTGGATCTGAATCAGACCGGATTGTCTGAACCCTGGATCTTGATCTGGATCTGGATCTGGATCTGAAAATGGACGGGTGGACCTGCAGGATTTGAAATCAACGTGATCCGCTGTGATGCACACGATCCACAGTCTGTGTCGAGTCTGCATCGGACAGAATCTGCCTCAGGTCTGATCATTGATTCTGATTTAGGGACCAGTTCTTTATCTGGACTCTGATGAAAGTTGAGTTCTGGATCAGAACTCTGTTCATTCGGTCTTCAAACTCTCTGGAGGAAATTAAGTGGCTTACGGTTTGGGCGTTTGGGGGGGTCGTGGGGGGGGGGGGGGGGGGTTCAGCTTCGGATGACTTACTACAGAGTTTCCTTCAGGTTTTTGTGAGACTAGTGGATCCTGGACCCTCTAGGGGGGTCTGGGGTCATGAAGAAAATGTTAAGGTGAGCCACCAGGACTGTTGTCTTTTAGGTGTGTTTTCAGCTCCAGTAAAGTCCAGTAGGACCCACTAGAGTCCAGTAAAGTCCAGTAGGACCCACTAGAGTCCAGTAAAGTCCAGTAGGACCCACTAGAGTCCAGTACTGGTTTCAGGTTTCTGCGAGACATTCACCAAGAAACACAAACATCACAGCAGGAAGTCTCTTCTGATTGGCTGCTCAGTGTGATGTCACTACAGGCTGTTTGGAGGTTTTTGACAGGAAGTGACAGAGTTGTGTGTGTTTGTGTGACAAGTCGATCAATAATTCACACACATTAAAACTGCATGATGGTACTGAGAAACTGTGTGTGTGACAGTGTGTGTGTGTGTGTGTAAATGTGTGTGTGTGTGTGTTTGAACAGGCTACACAAACATTCAAAGACAAACTTGAACTCTTCAGTTCAGGAGCTTTGTGTTTATTGCGCCCTGAGATTTGTCTTCAGGCCTCCTCTCATGCTGCAGCTTGTATTCAGCCATGAGCTGTAGAAGTGGAAGATGTCACCGTGATGTCACCGTGATGTCACCCGTTGGTTTGTGGAGGGCTGTTTTGTAGCCTCCAGTTCAGCATTTTGACCGAAGCCATCTTGTTTTTCTGAAACCAGAGTGGGTGGAGCTACGAACGACTGAACGCTGAATACGACAATTTTAGGGAGCAAAGTGTTTCAATCCTCTTTGATGAAGTGAAAACACGTCGTAAGAGGAAACACAGGGCAAATAAATACCCAATGTTCACTGCTGATCCTCCTCAACACTGGGCCCACTGAGCATGCTCAGTAGCGTTTCCTTTAGCCCCGCCTCCCAGCCTGGTCCTCATTAATACCTCATTAATTAAATACCTGATGATTAAAATAAGAGATATTCATGTTTGTACCTCAGAATAAATATATATAAAGAATATATGTTATTATTAGTGCTGGGCAACCATTACAACTTTTAATCGTGATTAATCTCATTGTTGTGTTAAAGTTCATAATGAATCTAAAGTAGCGTGTTGAGCTCTTTCATGTTAAAGTGCTGCTCTATGAACTAAAGGTCAACAACATTTGGTTTAAACACTTTAAACTCATCAGGTTCTTGTTAACAGCAGGATTCTCTTCACACAGCAGCAGTTATAACACAGTTATAATGATTCTGATCATAGATATTCAGCCGGTGTTCACAACTTTATCTTCATGTGTGTCAGAGATGAATTTAAATATACATCTTAAACTGCAAACCTATCTACGTCATGTTTTATGTTTGTTAAAGTCTCAGTAGTGATAACTAAATGATATGATTATTATACATATTACAAACTAAAACACAACCTTGAACCCGAGAGGGCCCCAATGGGGCTCTAGAGGGGGAGAAGAGTACACACATGTAGTACAAATCACTTTTGAGAACGAATGAAATGATATTTTAAAATATTTCAAAAACGTACATGACGAAGAGATTCTGATCAAATGGACCATGTAACCTATTGTAATCACTCAAAAACATATATATACACAAAGTACTTCAAGGTACTACAAGTACTACCACAATTTCACCTATTTCTCACCAGGAGAAGCCGAGCAATGTTCACCGTTATCGATCCAGCCGCGACCTACGGCACTTTCACACACACACTTCATATCCAGCAGCACGACGAGAACAAACTGCATCGAACTATCGCCTCCAAATTATTTACATTGCTTTGTGTTATTTTGCCATTTAAATGATTGAAATAGACCTTGTAGTGAGATAAAGGTGGAGGTCTAAACAGACAGGGTGTGCTGAATGCACAGCAACAAGGCTCACTGTCCTCTCATCACTCTGTTCACTGTGAGGACCACAGAGGACCAACCGTCCCACTGCGGTTACATCACAGCTTTACTCTACTCTTGATAAACTACCTTAGCCAGAGTAGATTATCATCCTCATTTAAATAATTGAACTGGATTGAATGCATATTAATTACAAATAGAAGATTGGCCACAATCCTACCAGCTGTACGGTAACAGTAGAGTTAATATGAAGTTAATATGAATATGTTCTCGCTACTCTTGCTTTCTTTGTTTTTATTTGACTAAAATTTTTAAAGGTTCATAATAATAGAGCTGAAATACTGATTAATAACTGAATAATACATTAGTGTTTTGCTTAAAGTAAATGTTTTATCACTTAGTTTTATTCTCAGCGTTCATCAGAATGCTACATTTAAAGCTCATATTTAATATAAAATGCTCCTGACATGTGTATCTGCTCTCATGTTGTTTTGTTTTGCACAGGTTGCACGTTATTGTTGTTATGAAGAGATATTTAGTGTAAAACAGGTTAATTGCAGCCTCAATAAGCTATTTCTTGCCAAATATTAGTTATTTTTTGCACAGATAGAACTTTATTTCATTGTTCTAACAACGTGACTGCACTTTGTATTTGTTTTTGTCTGATGGAGCGATCTGCTTTACTTGACAGTGATGCAATTTCCTTTATTCTATTATTTGAAAAAGCACAGATGGAGGAGTCACAAAATGTTATTTCAATAAATGTTCAACATGGAGCATGTTGTTACCATGTTGTTACCATGTTGTTACCATGTTGTTACCATGTTACCATGTTGTTACCATGTTGTTACCATGTTGTTACCATGTTGTTGGGGCGGTGGGGCGTGAACATGTTTCTTCCTCCAAAGTGGGCGTGACAGAAACAGTTTGAGAACCACTGCGCTAACGTGATAATAACGCGTGAACTTGCCAAGCACTAGTTATTATATATGATTATATGTTATTATATATAAAGATTATATGTTATTATATATAAAGATGATATGTTATTATGTATAATGATTATATGTTATTACATATAAAGATGATATGTTATTATGTATAATGATTATATGTTATTACATATAAAGATTATATGTTATTACATATAAAGATGATATGTTATTACATATAATGATTATATGTTATTACATATAAAGATGATATGTTATTACATATAAAGATTATATGTTATTATATATAAAGATTATATGTTATTATATATAAAGATGATATGTTATTACATATAATGATTATATGTTATTATGTATAATGATTATATGTTATTACATATAATGATTATATGTTATTACATATAAAGATGATATGTTATTACATATAAAGATGATATGTTATTACATATAAAGATGATATGTTATTACATATAATGATTATATGTTATTATATAGAAAGATTATATGTTATTATATATAAAGATGATATGTTATTACATATAATGATTATATGTTATTACATATAAAGATGATATGTTATTACATATAAAGATAATATGTTATTACATATAAAGATTATATGTTATTATATATAAAGATTATATGTTATTATATATAAAGATGATATGTTATTAAATATAAAGATGATATGTTATTACATATAAAGATTATATGTTATTATATATAAAGATGATATGTTATTACATATAAAGATGATATGTTATTATGTATAATGATTATATGTTATTATATATAAAGATTATATGTTATTACATATAATGATTATATGTTATTATGTATAATGATTATATGTTATTACATATAAAGATTATATGTTATTATATAAAGATTATATGTTATTATATATAAAGATGATATGTTATTACATATAAAGATGATATGTTATTACATATAAAGATGATATGTTATTACATATAAAGATTATATGTTATTATATATAAAGATTATATGTTATTACGTATAATGATTATATGTTATTACATATAAAGATGATATGTTATTACATATAAAGATGATATGTTATTACATATAAAGATGATATGTTATTACATATAAAGATGATATGTTATTATGTATAATGATTATATGTTATTATATATAAAGATTATATGTTATTACATATAATGATTATATGTTATTATGTACAATGATTATATGTTATTACATATAAAGATGATATGTTATTACATACATCACTGTGTTTAAATATCAGACGTCTCTGAGGACATGTGAACCAAACTGAACCTTTAGAGAAACACAAACACTGAGAGTCTGAGTCCTCTTTAAAGACCTCCTCCCTGGTGTGTCTACTCAGACCCCGCAGGAGGTTTAATATCAGCCTGTCAGTCTGAACTCAGGGACATTTAACTTCCTTTGTGCAGAGAAAACTCTCAGGAGGAGTCATGGTAACAGACATACCTCCAGTCCGGATCTGGATGTGTCAACATGGCTGAATACATCAACAGTGTTCATCCTCTGGAGAGCAGGAAGAGCAGCAGTCACTAACATTGACAGTGTTCATCCTCTGAAGAGCAGGAACGTCCTTCATCCTCTGGAGAGCAGGAACGTCATTCATCCTCTGGAGAGCAGGAACGTCCTTCATCCTCTGGAGAGCAGGAACGTCATTCATCTTCTGGAGAGCAGGAACGCCCTTCATCCTCTGAAGAGCAGGAACGTCATTCATCCTCTGGAGAGCAGGAACGTCATTCATCCTCTGGAGAGCAGGAACGTCCTTCATCCTCTGAAGAGCAGGAACATCATTCATCTTCTGGAGAGCAGGAACGTCATTCATCTTCTGGAGAGCAGGAACGTCTTTCATCCTCTGAAGAGCAGGAACGTCATTCATCTTCTGGAGAGCAGGAACGTCATTCATCTTCTGAAGAGCAGGAACGTCCTTCATCTTCTGGAGAGCAGGAACGTCATTCATCTTCTGAAGAGCAGGAACGTCATTCATCCTCTGGAGAGCAGGAACGTCATTCATCCTCTGAAGAGCAGGAACGTCATTCATCTTCTGGAGAGCAGGAACGTCCTTCATCTTCTGGAGAGCAGGAACGTCATTCATCTTCTGGAGAGCAGGAACGTCATTCATCTTCTGAAGAGCAGGAACGTCATTCATCCTCTGGAGAGCAGGAACGTCATTCATCCTCTAGAGAGCAGGAACGTCATTCATCCTCTGAAGAGCAGGAACTTATGTTATCCTCTGGAGAACAGGAAGAGCAGGAACTTATGTTACCCTCTGGAGAACAGGAACGTCATTCATCCTCTGAAGAGCAGGAACTTATGTTACCCTCTGGAGAACAGGAAGAGCAGGAACCTAACCTATCTTCTGGGGAGCAGGAGGAGCATGAATATGTAACTTGTAACAGATCATCTCAACAGTAATAAAGTGTCACATCAGTTTCACAGTTCTGGTTTATCGTTTTCAGGATGTATCAGCAGCCACAGAATCAATGTATGTATGTATATGTACATGTATATGTGTGTACAAGTACATGGATGTGTATAAGTACATGTATCCTATAGATCCAGCTGAACTGAACTCTCTTTGTTTTTTCCAGGTGAACGTTGTTCGAGGAAAAGATGGTTTTGGATTCACGATCTTCTCAGATTGTCCAGTTAAAGTCCAAGCTGTCGACCCCGGTGAGAAAACCCACTAATTAAATATTATAAATATTATAAACAATGTAAACATGATCACTATTATACACAGAAACAATAGAAACATAAACATCATTAACTTTCTTATTATTATAAACATGAACATTATAAACACTATAAACATGAACACTATAAACATAAACATTATAAATCAGAAAGCAGTCAAACAATAGTATAAATTGATAAACGGCTCACCTCCCTGAGTCCTAGACATAAGTTATGTATTATATGTAAGCTATGACTAAAGCTCATGAACTTCTCCGCCACCTGATTGGACAAGGACTCACTAGCTGGGCTGTGATTGGTCCAAACTGTAGAACAAACCACCTTCAGTTGAGATCTGTAGCAGTGAGTTTACCAGGCTTTATTTGTCTGTAGGAGGTCCGGCTCACCGGTCTGGTCTCCGTCATGGAGACTCGGTCCTGCAGCTGAACGGACTTCCTGTGGAAACCTGGAAATGCGTCGACCTCGCCAACACCATCAGGTAGCCCCGCCCCCTCAGAGTCTGACCTACTACCTGTTACCTGTTAGTGTTTACTCTGTTTAATTAGAACTTCATATGGAAAATAAATCCACCTTTGGGTCTCAGCATCCCTCCGTACTGTCTGAAGGCAGATGAGTCTAGTCTCAGATTAAACAGCTTCACAAAGTTTACATTTAAAACCAATACAAAAAATAAATTAACTCCATTTCTTTCGAGATTTACACCCATTAATTTTGGATTGACAACACAAGTTTGATGAATGTATTTAGATTTTATTGTTGACTTTAATATTTTTCACATCATGTCTGTCTGTGTTCAGGAGCTGCTCGTCTCAGATCGTGTTGGTGGTCTGGAGAGGTGGTTTACCTGAGCTCAGGTCAGGATGTGAAGCTTTGCTCCGCCCACCAACACACAACCAGGTGAGTCTCTATAAAAGAACAGTCCGACGCCTGCTGGTCACAACAGGAACTGACCGTCTCCTCCTCGTTTCCTAGACAACAGGCAGGAAGCTCCTGCCTCACCCCGCCCACAGTAAACATGGCCGCAGATGGGGTCGAGGGTCAGGGGTCCGGTCTAGTTGGGGGGCTCTGGGCTCTCTGTGGAGGGACAGGAAAGAGGACCATGAGGAGGAGGAGGAGCAGGAGGAAGATCAGGAGGTGACCGAGTACTCGTCTCGCACCACCACACTCAAGGGCACCCGCGTGACATCATCAGACGGAGACAATTACATCATCCTGTCACCTGTCAATCCAGGAGGACAGGTGAGTCTGAGGAGGCGGGGCCTCTCAAAATATGTCTTCTCATCACAGGTAGAACAACCTTCGGATCCATCTGAGCCTGACTTAATATCTCACTAGAACCTTTCATCTGACTCCAAAAACACCTAGAACAGGGGTGGCCAACCCGCGGCTCGCGAGCCGCATGCGGCTCTTTGCCCGGTTTCATGCGGCTCTTACGTTCATATCGAAGTTTGTATTTGTGTTTTTTTAATGTTCGTGTTCGCTTCGCTTGAGTTAAATACGGTATTTTCGTCAAACGCGCATGTGCGGCCACAGATTACGTTCCTCGTCGACCCATTTAACGCCGAGACGGACTGTTTGAAAGCCCCGCTTTAAGTAAAAATGTAAAAGTCGGACAATTTACAAATATCCGTTGTATCGCGCAAGGCGGAGCTCCTCCCCGATCCGCACGCGCCGCGCACACCTCCACCAGCGTATGTGACAGCAGCAGCAGCAGCCACCCTCCCCGCCGACGAAGAAGGAGCAGCAGCACCCCCCCCCCCCCCCCCCCCCCCCCCGCCGACAACCGGCCCTTTGGGGGCAACCATGATGCTGATGTGGCCCCAGAGCGACAATGAGTTTGACACCCCTGGTGTACACAATGTTCATTGTTGAAAATGACTGGCCTGTGGTCTTAGGAGTCAATTTCTGTCATTATCATATTGGTGTGTGACATTTACAATAAATCTGGCTGAGCAAAGGTATGTGTGTGTGTGAGGAAGGGATAGGGTGATGTTCATGTGTGCCCATGTGTATGATGTGGCTCTTTGCGGTAACACAGTAAAAAATGTGGCTCTTGGTCTCTGACTGGTTGGCCACCCCTGACCTAGAATATATCATCAGAACCATATCATTACTGTGTTTACGGTGTTTCTCCAGAACCCAACATAGAACCTTGAACATTCAAACATGATGCAGAACCTTTAATCAGACCCAAAAAACACCTAGAACATTTCATGAGAACCATAACATTACTGATGGTGTTTCTCCAGAACCCAACATACATCCTTTCACCTTGAAACATGATGCAGAACCTTTAATCTGGCTAATAATCTTTCCCCTCCACTAGAACAGAACTGACAGCCTTTCTCCCCACCAAGAACCCTGAAGCTTACGTAGAACTTTCCAAGCAGACACGATCATTACGATAGAACGTCGTCATGATGTTTGTTCTTTCACAGTAATCCTAATAATGTTCTGTCTCTGTGTTTTAGCTGCTGCAGCCGGTTTATCACGACAGTAATGGAACTCTCGGTAACACCACTCTGATCATTCATTGTGAGCATTGATGAATATATTGATTATATGTCCTGTGTATTGATGATATATATTACTGCTGTTATTGTGTTGTTGATCACCAGGGCGTCTGTACCAGACTCACCCCAGCAGAGATCAGAACCTCCTCCACGACCCTCCACCCGGAACGTCGCGGCGACTTATCGGCGGCTACACCTCCACCCTGCCCCCGCCCCCCTCCTCTTCATCAGCCCCGCCCAGCAACTACGGCAACTACCAGAACTGCACCATCGTCCAATCACATCTGCCCTGCCCTGCCTACGGAACCTACGTTACCCTGGAACCCAAAACCCTCATCTTCCCCATCTTTGTCCAGGTAAGAACCTAAAATCTAATCAGGTTCTATGTATTAGAACCTTCTTATATATGGTTGTATTAGACCAGTCTTATATACAGTTCTATGTATTAGACTCTTCTTATATACATTACATTACAGTCATTTAGCGGACGCTTTTATCCAAAGCGAATTACGCTCAAGACTTGCGACTAACCGGGCATCAATCGTCTGATTGAAGGACGGCCCTGCACTCCACTTAGCCACGGTCGACGACATATATACAGTTCTATGTATTAGACCCTTCTTACAGTTCTATGCATTACATTATTACATTACAGTCATTCAGCAGACGCTTTTATCCAAAGCGACTTACAATTCAGATTCTATCACATTCTACACCGTAGGCACAGCTACAGGAGCAATTCTTGGGGTTAAGTGTCTTGCTCAAGGACACGCAACTAGCGGAGCCGGGGCTCGAACCACCTGATTGAAGGACGGCCTTGCTCTCCACTTAGCCAGAGTTGCCCTTTCATTAGACCCGTCTTCTATATGATTCTATGCATTAGTGTGGTGGAAAAAAACTATTCAATAGTACCGAGTAAG
>NC_136532.1:28644622-28687122 GCF_910591455.1 Pholis gunnellus
CCCCCCCCCACCTGCTCTCCATGAGCTGAGAGAGCAGGATAGATGAGGTCAGCGGGGTCACGGTGCCTGGGAGTGAAAAAGTCGCCCTGTTACCTTCGTTTGCCCGACGCTTGGAAGCCGACGCTTCCACCCTCCAGCAGTGGTTCAGGACAGCTGTCTACTGGTTGCTCATTGTCTGCCAGGAGTGCAAGCCACGTTCCTGGCACTTTGCAGAGCAATTGACTCGGTGAAACCCAAAGCACACCTCCTCACACAGACAGGAACTGCACAAGTATTCACACTGAAGCAGCCGAGGTACAGCTAATAACAACATGTAAAAGCAAGAACAACATACTTCGTCTATTCTAGGTGAGGCAGTAGTTCAGTGTCCCTCCAGAAGCCTAATGCACACACACACACATATACAAACACACACACACACACACACACACACACACAGACACACAGACAGGCTGTTACACATGATGAGGAGGATATGTGAGCTATCTAACCATTGTGTGTATATGTGTGTGTGTATATACATGTGTGTGTGTGTAGTCCCTTCCCAGCCGCTCCACATCTTCCTCCAGACTCCTCGACTTCTCTTCAGTCTTCAGACGTTCAGCATCGATCAGAGACTCAGAGTCAGTCTGTGTCTCCGTGACGTCCACCTACAGCTGGTCGCTAACCACCAGGTGAGACAGGAAGTGACAAGTGACCAACAGGAAGTGACAAGTGACAGGAAGTGACAAGCAACCAACAGGAAGTGACACGCGACTAGTACACATCACTTGTAAACCACATACACTCTAATGTAAATGCTAAACCCTCTTCCTCCTCCTCTCCCTCCGCCTCCTCTTCTTCCTCCTCTTCTCCCTCCTCTTTCTCTTCCTCCTCAGCTCTCAGACCTCCCCTCAGATCTTGGCGTCCTCTCTCTCGGTCAGTGTGACCTCCTCCCTTGCTCCTCCTCTTCTTCCTCCCTCTGTGACCCCCCCAGCTCTGCCTTCTCCTCCTCCACTCCTCCCATCTTCTCCACTTTCTCCCCCTCCCCACCTCCTTCTAGGACCTTCACCACCACCCATAAGCTCCTCCCCCAGCCTTCCTCCTCTTCCTCCCAGAGGAGTCCAGTGTGGAAGGAGAGAGGAGGAGTAGAGGAGGAGAGGAGGAAGAAGAGGTGTGAGGAGGTGGAGCAGCGGCAGCAAGGGGAGGGGGAGAGCGCCTCGGAGACATCAGAGAACGTGGGAGGAGTCAGGGGGCGGGGCTTCAACAGGAAGGAGGAAGAAGAGGAGAGTGATGATGAAGAGGAGGAAGAGGAGTTAACCTTCAGACCTGCAGGTGAGTTCATCTGCTCCTAAAACAAATCCTGAAAGCAGTTGAAGTGTTGAAGAGTAACTCTTCTTCATGTCCTCTAGTTCTGCGTCGTTCTCTCTCTGAGGGTTCTCTGCTGAAGGAACCTCAATCGCCTCACTTCCTGTCTGACAGCACTCACTTCCTGTCTGACATCACCATCCACCGACTCACCCGCCACGCGACCTCTGACCTCGACCCCGACTACGCACCCCGCCCCCCCTCTATCCATGCTCTGAGGAAACAGCTGACCAAAGAAGGGGGGTCACTGCACCACATGCTGGTGCTGCTCAACGGCACCAAGGTAGAGACCAGCAGAGACTACCATAGACCAGTAAAGACTACCAGACCAGTAAAAAATACTTTAGACCAGCAAAGACAGCTATAGACCAGCAAAGACTACAATAGACCAGCAAAGACTACTATAGACCAGCAAAGACTACAATAGACCAGCAAAGACTACTATAGACCAGCAAAGACTACTATATAGACCAGCAAAGACTACTGTAGACCAGCAAAGACTACTATATAGACCAGCAAAGACTACTGTAGACCAGCAAAGAAAAGTAGAAGTATAGTGTTTAGAAAACATTAAAGAGCAAACTAGCAGAGACCAGTAGAGTGTGGAAGAGGGATTTAAAGTTGAGTAGGGTCTGGTAGAGTCCACCAAGGACCAGTAGAGCTCAGTAGAGTATGATAGAAACAAGTAGTCTTATAGAGTCCACCAGGGACCACTAGAGCTCAGTAGATTCTGACAGTCAGTTGTTGTTTTGTTTGTTCAGGATACAGAGTTCAGAAACCTTCAACTGAGGAAGAAGACCAAGAGTCTGTATGTACACACACACACACACACACGCACACGCACACACGCACACACGCACACACACACACACAGTTTGTTGTACTTCTTGTCTCTCTGACTCATCGTCTCTTCAGTGCCGCTGATGTTCGGAACCGCCTCCTGTTTCTACGGCGACGGAGAAACAGCGCCTGTTCCTACAGTAACAGTTTGGAGAAAGCTCTGAGAAACAGCAGGTAGGAACTGATGAGGACCCTCAGTGAGTCCTACTGGGTCCTACTGGTCCTGTTTGAGTCATACTGGGTCCTACTGGTCCTGTTTGAGTCATACTGGCTCTTATAGGTCCTGTTTGAGTCATACTGGCTCTTATAGGTCCTGTTTGAGTCATACTGGCTCTTATAGGTCCTGTTTGAGTCATACTGGCTCTTATAGGTCCAGTGGGTCTGAGGTACCTGTGTTAGGAACGTAAAGGAGCGTGTTTGAGTTATCAGCAAATATGAAAAACTAAATGATTGACGTCAATAGAATGATTAATGTCAGTAAGATTATGAATAATAACGGGGCACCACCCTGAGAACAGAGACCAACAACCAACTATAAACTAAGTCTCATCATGTCAACAGTCAAAGTACACATTCAGAGTGAACTGTAAAGGTTTGAATTTGAGCTATAATCACAATACACATGCACAAAGTAATCACAGACAGCTGCTCTTCAAAGTGGAACAGAAGTTCTGCACGTGTCTGAGGTAGTTAGCTCAACCAGTATATACATGTAGCTTAACGCTATATGTGTGTGTGTGTTTGTAGAAGAAGAGAGAAAGCAAACAAAACAAAATAAATCCTCCAAAACAAAGCAGATCCTCACCATCGCGATGAAATCCGAAGACTGTTATTCTATCATACAGGAACCCGGCTGACGATCTTGGACTCGCCCAGTCGCAGTTCTGCTCTTTGAACCGATGAAATAAGTTAGTGACCCCACTAGCGCTGAATGGTCTATCTCAACACGGTGACCCGGCATCGCCCATCGGCCATCAGACCTCTGGAGCTCGTCCACAAAGCTGCAGCTCGTCTGGTGTTCAAATCGCCCCAAATTCTCCCTCAACCTCCCTTCTCCGTGCTCTACACTGGCTCCCTGTAAGAGCTCTCATCCAGGTTCAGACTCTGGTGCTAGCCTACAGGTTCAGACTCTGGTGCTAGCCTACAGGTTCAGACTCTGGTGCTAGCCTACAGGGCAGTGAAAGGAACAGCTCCTTCCTATCTCCAGGCCATGGTCTAGCCCTACACCCCCCCACCGACCACTCCGCTCTGCTGCCTCGGGGCGATCGGTTCCCCGTCACTCAGAGGTCCCTGCGGCCGATGGACCCGGTCTCTGTTCTCTGTCCTGGCCCCACGATGGTGGAATGAACTCCCCACTGACGTCAGGACAGCAGAGTCGCTGCCCATCTTTCATCAGGCTGAAGACTCACCTCTTCATGAAGGTCTACCCTGAGCCTTCCTCTCAGCACTGATTGTGTTCATGCTAGTGTGTTTCTGTACGTCTGCTCTGGTTTATGCTCTGAGATGTTTAAAGGAGATGCACTCATGACTTCTGGTGACGAGTAGTTCTCTTGAATACGATGTTGAACACACTGACTGTAAGTCTCTTTGGATGAAAGCGTCTGCTCAATGACTGTAATGTGATGTAAAGTAACAGTATGAATACACAGTATAACAGGACTCGGTCGTCCGCAAGCAAATACAACAACACGTTATAACAATACAGTAACTTAAGCAAAACAAACAAGATAATAAACACACAATGACCGAACTCTGCCCAGACACCAACGAAAGCCTCTTACTGTGAGATGACTTCTTCATGGTCGACGTGATCCTTCGAGTCCTTAGTTAAACTCGGCACCAGAGATTTAAGGGAATTTCTCCCTCACCATTGGAAAAAGAGAGTTTGTCCTTCTCTTTCTCTGAAGAATGTGATTTCTTCCTTCTGCAGGCAAGTTGTCCGCTTGTTTTTTTCAGAATCTGAAACAAAACATATGTAAAATGTCAGACTGACTGAGGATGTTCTTTTAAAAGCAGCAGAGCTGTGTTTCCGTGCTTCCCCGCTCCAATGCGAGTCAGACGGGAGAGCGGTGTGTTCAGGTGCGCTCTGGTGTTTTATAAACTCTGTGACATCCGGTCGTAGAACCGGAAGTCCGCTGTGCAGCTCCAAGCTGTTGACCAATGGGGAGCCAGTGCTGCGATTTCACACCTAGCTGTGATTTTAGCTTTCTTGGAGCTTGTTGTTATCTTTCAACTCAAATCAGGCTTTTGGCTGAACAAGCAGGCCCGAGTCTTTCCTTTGTTCAAATAGGCACATTAAGGCCCAACACCTATGTTTTGTTTTTCAGACCGTCTACAGGTGAGGTGCTCAGGTGGGCGGCGAGTTTGGAGGCTCTGCTGACCAATCAGTGTAAGAAAGACGTCCTTTTGGGGTCCATGTTGAGTCTGTTGAACTTGTTGTAGACCACTTCCTGAAGGGGTCTCGAGTCCTGTGACCTGGTCTGGATGCACCCTGGTCTAACCCTTCTCCTTGCTCTGTTCCCATTGGTCAGATGGTCTGGCAGTGTTCCGTCACTTCCTGAGGTCAGAGTTCAGCGAGGAGAACCTGGACTTCTGGTTGGCTGTGGAGAGATTCAAGAGGACACACCCCCTCAGCAAGATGGCCGCCAGAGCTGCGGAAATCTACGATGAGTTCATTTCTACCAACGCATCGAGACAGGTACCTGTCTGTCTTTCTGTCCTCTGATTGGTCCTCTGATTGGTCATGTGACCCTGCTGCTCTCTGTCTCCAGGTCAACGTGGACTCTTCCGTCAGAGAATCGACCAATCAGAGCCTCCGTGTGGGCGTTAACCACGCAACCTTCCAGCTGGCTCAGGATCAGATTCTGGGCCTGATGGAGAGCGACAGTTACCCACGATTCCTCAGGTCCCGCCTCTACACCCAGCTGGCCAATAAGGGGAGACAGACCGCCACAGAAACGTCCAATCAGAGCGCAGCTGGGTCTCTACCTGTCGGCCAATCGTGAGTGAGGAGGAGGCAGAGGCTGACCTTCATCGAGAGCTGGCCGATGAAAATAAACTTCAATTGCATTATGGGAAATGTAGAACCCAGTGTTTTTGGATTACTGCTCAGATCTGGACCGTTTTGTTTTTAAGTACTTTATATTTTTAGTACTTTATACCTTTAAATAGACGGATGGAATCACTTTAGTATTCTTTGAATAATCGGTTTATAAAAGCTAAACTTATCCAGCAGATGTTTTACTCGTATTTTAACTTTTAATGTGAATCAGAATATTAAACAAATACCTGCAGGACTAACATTCTGATATGCTAATGTCCTCAGTTAGTTTAGTGCTAAATCATATATATATACATATACATATACATACAGGACTGTCTCAGAAAATTAGAATATTGTGATAAAGTTCTTTATTTTGTGTAATGCAATTAAAAAAACAAAAATGTCATGCATTCTGGATTCATTACAAATCAACTGAAATATTGCAAGCCTTTTATTCTTTTAATATTGCTGATTATGGCTTACAGCTTAAGAAAACTCAAATATCCTATCTCTAAATATTAGAATATCATGAAAAAGTATACTAGTAGGGTATTCAACTAATCACTTGAATCGTCTAATTAACTCGAAACACCTGCAAGGGTTTCCTGAGCCTTGAAAAACACTCAGCTTGGTTCAGTAAACTAAATCACACGTATGGGGATTATCACAATATTCTAATTTTCTGAGACAGTCCTGTATATATATATATATACATATATATATTATAAGTGAAGTTGTAGACGTTTGTGTTATTAGAGGAGCAGATTTAAAGTTACTGTAACAGAAGATTAATAAAAACCTGTTGGATGAAGTTTTACAATAAATGCTGACGTTGGACTTTCTGCTTCTTCTTTAGTTTTATTTTTAGACGACCAGCAGCTGCTTCATTGTTTCTTTCATGTCAGATATGAATTGTAATTTATCTTTAATCGAAACACAAAATATATAAACAGATTTTGTGAATCAGCAACTAGTTTCAACCTTATCGGACACTTTTTAAAGATCTTTAAACTTTAACATCCAAAAACTCAGAATATTGTCAGTTATAAAGAAAATTGTATAACATTAAAAATATGTTCTGTTACATTCATAAAAGTCCAAAAACACTCAAACAAAAACATTTGTATCTTCTCATTTTTTAACAACCAGTTAGTTGAACTGGTTTAATTAACTGGTTGAATCTTTGATCTGTTTCATTAATTCATCTTTCAGACTCGCCTCATATTGTGTTCATCAACAAAGAGACAAATGACTTCATGTTTGTCTCTGATAATACATTTTCAATTATAAAAATCCTGTATTTAATTCATGTTTCTTTTAATATCTGCCCGTAGTACATTTTTACATCTCCAGATTCAGAAGCATAAAGAAATAAGACCAGAATATTATTATTATATTATTTAAATACTGAGAAACAGACTGAAGATGTTTTATTAGAGAGACAGAAAGGAAACATACAGAGACATCAGGGACCGACAGAATCCCAGTCCATCAGGGACAGGCAGAACCCCAGTCCATCAGGGACAGGCAGAACCCCAGTCCATCAGGGACAGGCAGAACCCCAGTCCATCAGGGACAGGCAGAACCCCAGTCCATCAGGGACAGGCAGAACCCCAGTCCATCAGGAGAACCCAGCGGTGGTTTCTACCCTGCCAGGATGTGTTTGACGAACTCGGTGTAGTTAATGAGTCCGTTGGCGTCCTCTTGCCCCACCATCAGCCGGTCCACCTCGTTCTCCGTCATCTTCTCTCCCAGCGTGGACAGGACGTGGCGGAGCTCGGCCCCCATCACCGTGCCGTTGCCCTCCTTGTCGAACACCCTCAGACCCTCCACGAAGTCCTCGAGGGTGCCCTGCTCTTTGGACCGGGCCACGTGCTGCAGCATCGGCAGGAAGCCGTCAAAGTCCAGCAGCTTGACGTTAAGCTCCTCCGCCTTCGGCCTCCCCAGCAGCTTCAGCACCTCGTCGTTGGTGGGGTTGTGGCCGAGCGCCCGCATCACGTCTCCGCACTGAGCGAAGGTGATCTTCATCTCGCCCGCGGGCGTCTCGTCAAACAGCGTGAAGGCGTCTCTGAACTCTTCGATCTGGTCCGGGGTGAACTCCACCACGATGCTCTTCAGGTCCACCTCGGCAGGTTTGGATTCCGGCTCTGCAGGTTTGGCTGGTAGAGGAGGCTCTTCCTTCTTCGCCTCCACCTTCTTCACCTCCGTCTTCTTTGGTTCGACTTTCTTCGGTGCCATGATGCTGCAGAGAAGACGGACGGAGATGAAGGGTTTTTATAATGGCCAGAGGCGGAGTGACCGGGCGATTAGGGCAAGAGAGAATGAGCGAGAGGAGAGAGAGAGAGAGAGAGAGAGAGAGAGAGAGAGAGAGAGAGAATGAGCGAGAGGAGAGAGAGAGAGAGAGAGAGAGAGAGAATGAGCGAGAGGAGAGAGAGAGAGAGAGAATGAGCGAGAGGAGAGAGAGAGAGAGAGAGAGAGAGAGAGAATGAGCAAGAGGAGAGAGAGAGAGAGAGAGAGAGAGAGAGAGAATGAGAGAGAGAGAGAGAGAGAGAGCAGCTGGCCAAAGATGGAAGAAAACCAGAATAGAAACACTTAAAGAGAAGATAACAGAAGATAAGAACCTGAACCAGTCTGAACAGGTCTTCAGTCACACACGAACCAACAGGAACTATGTTCTTCAGTAAAGTTTACTAATCTGAACAGAATGTCCAGAACATGATGAAGATGAATCTAATGTGAGCTCGTACTGTGTCTGTGTCTTAACTGGGTCTCACTGTACATCGGTGTCTCATAGTTCATTAATGAATTGCATCTCAACCGATCCCAACAGTCATTGCATCATAGTCCTTGTGACCTCAATTTTAAGGAAGGTAGCTGGTCTGGGAGTAGATTTGAATCTTTTAAAACTGTGTGGAACTGGTTTAAATGGAAGAGACCAGAACCCACGTGCTCACTACACTGGTTACTAGAGGAACCTCTGGTTAACGGAGCCAGGATGGACATCCAGGTCTCAGCAGAGCGCTGTGCTCCTCTGGGACCACCACCCTGAGGAAAGTGGTGGATGTAGCTGGTCCTGGACTGACGGAGGAGGAGGTCAAGATGCTGCAGGAGTAGGACAGAGGAGAGGAAGCTCCTGGCTCCACAGATCTCTTGCCAGAACCAGGCTTTGTTCCACATCTGAACATCTGAATGAGGTCTCAGGACCCTTATTAAGTGGAACAGACTGTAAACTTGCTAAAGGAGAAACTGTCTGCGTACAATGTGTAAGTGAACGGTAGAGCCGACACAGTGTGGAGACAGAAGCTGGATGTGGACGATTGTGTGCAACCAGTTTGGAGAGTTTTTATACAAACCTGTTAAAAAGAGAACTGGAGATCTACAGCGGAGCTACTGCTGTTAACGCTTCATCTCTGTGATTAATCCCACTGTGTTTAGTCTATTGTGTGAGACAGTAGACCCGCTCTTCACTGTTTTTATGACTCCGTGACCTTTTTCATGCACTTTGGTGAAACCTGGTCTCAGACGACCTTCATCCTCTGTCTCTTTATTCCGGTCTCTGTATCTCCGGCGCTGTCGTCAGATATGGAAACTAACTGTGTGTCACATTAACATTCCCTGCTGTGATAAGGACAGAGATTACCCACAATGCTCTGGGTGTCCTTCAGCCTTTAAATAACAGTGATGACAGAGTCCAGACCTGCAGAGAGCTTCACTTTATTTTAGAATAAAAACCTGATTAAACTCAAAGAAACACGAGTATTATATTTTGATTTAATGGAACAATAGTATTATAAAATAATATGACAGCATAATATTATACTTATTATTAAGATTATACTATAATACATAATATAATACCTAAAGATCATTCTGAATATTACAACGCTCTATCAATATGTTCATAAATATCAATATTTCAACACTTAACACAATATTCATAATATAAATATTACAACACTTCATCACAATATTAATATTATTACAACACTTCATCATTATGTTAATTACATTAATTACATTAAATGAACGATGTGAAGTTATTTGATACTTTATTACATTCAACATGATCAGGTACAACGTTTACTGCTGATGATGTCATTACTTTGAACTAGTAAAATATGAATTACAGCTTTTGACTTTGACTCAACGTTTGATCCTCATTGGTTCGTGAGTTTACACAGGTGGGACAGCACTGGTGCATTCTGGGTTATCAGTAGGATCTGGAGACACAGAAACTGATCAATTAGTAAAAATCAGTGATCAGTGATCATAAATGAATGCGATGAAGTAATTGTTGTTGTACAACATAATCAACTTCACATCTAAGCAGTCAGTGGTTAGATGAACTCTGGAGACAAACAACCAATACCTGACAAATCCTTCAGAAGTTTGTCTCCAATGGTAGAATTCAGATCAGCAAATACTGCCTCTTCATCCCTGTCTGCATCCACCTGCACACACACAGACACACACACACACACACACACACACACACACAGACACACACACACACAGACACACACACACACACACGCAAACACCCACACAAATAGACACTAAGTGTACTCCTGTCAGCAAGTGTCCTGTTTCAGCGAGTACGTTTGTGTCAGCGGGTGTGTCAGCGGGTGTGTCAGCGGGTGTGTCAGCGGGTGTGTCAGCGGGTGTGTCAGCGGGTGTGTCAGCGGGTGTGTCAGCGGGTGTGTTAGCGGGTGTGTCAGCGGGTGTGTCAGCGGGTGTGTTAGCGGGTGTGTCAGCGGGTGTGTCAGCGGGTGTGTCAGCGGGTGTGTTAGCGGGTGTGTTAGCGGGTGTGTCAGCGGGTGTGTCAGCGGGTGTGTCAGCGGGTGTGTCAGCGGGTGTGTTAGCGGGTGTGTCAGCGGGTGTGTTAGCGGGTGTGTCAGCGGGTGTGTTAGCGGGTGTGTCAGCGGGTGTGTCAGCGGGTGTGTCAGCGGGTGTTTCTGTGTATTTGTTTCAACGGGTGTTGCGTTGTCAGCAGCTGTACCTGTGTCAGAAGGTGTAGCTGTCTGTAGTATCTGCTGATGGAGACGACGTCTCTATGAAATGTCTCCAGGCGTCTATGCAGGGCGCGGCTATTGTCTCCTACGAGACCGAGTTGACTGGCTCGTTGCTGCAGACGACAGCGCAGAGTCTCATTGGAGCAGAGCAGCAGCAGCACCAGGTCAGGAGAGCCAATCTGAACACGGAGAAGGTAGAACAGAGTTAATCACTCCATTATTATTGTGATTATTAAGTAGTCTGTGTTTTAAAATATATTATTTACTACATTTTGTTTATAAAGTATTGTATTAGCTACCAGCTGGGACTGGGTTGTTCTGTCTGCTGGGCCCCTGCAGACAGGTGAACCCAAACCCTCTTATCAGTCTGCTCTAGTCCTGTGGCAGGTCGATCTAGAATTGTTCAGTAAAAATGCTGCAATTCGTTCGTATATCTTTTATGTGTGTAATATATTCTATTCTGTTAAATAATAATAATAATGCATTTTATTTGTAGCGCACCTGATGTTGGTTTCCTTTAGACAATTATCAGCAGAAATTCCTCCATAAACTTTCATTGTTATGCAGATGATAACCAATTATTTATATTGATCAAGCCAGACGAGACCAACCAGTTAGCTAAACTCCAAGGATGGAGTTCCTGATGTTAAACTCAGATTAAACTGAAGTTATTCTTCTAGAAATCAATGATCTGATGATATAGTTTCTCTAGATGGCATTGCTCCAGCAGCACCGTAAAGAATCTCAGAGCTATCTTTGATCACGATTTGTCTTTTAACTCACAGAAAACTAATTTATAGGACTGCCTTTTTTCATCTACGTAATAAAAATCAGGCACATCTTGTCTCAAAGAGACATGAGTTCATGCTTTTGTTACCTCCAGACTAGATTACTGTGACTCCTTATTATCAGGCTGCTCTAATAAATCTCTGAAATCTCTCCGGTTGATCCAGAACGCTGCAGCTCGTGTACCAACAAGAACTAAGAAAAGAGATCATGTTACTGCTGGATCAGCTTCTCTGCACCGGCTCCCTGTAACATCTAGAAGATCATTTAAAACCCTTTTACTCACCTACAAAGCCCTGATTGATCAGACGCCATCATATCTTAAAGAAGAATTTAAGACTTTGCTCTTTGATAACTGTTATAGTTAGAGCTGGTTCAGGTTTATAGTTAGGGCTGGTTCAGGTCTATAGTTAGGACTGGTTCAGGTTTATATTTAGGCCTGGTTCAGGTTTATAGTTAGGACTGGTTCAGGTCTATAGTTAGGGCTGGTTCAGGTTTATAGTTAGGGCTGGTTCAAGTTTATATTTAGGCCTGGTTCAGGTTTATAGTTAGGACTGGTTCAGGTTTATATTTAGGCCTGGTTCAGGTTTACAGTTAAGGCTGGTTCAGGTTTATATTTAGGCCTGGTTCAGGTTTATAGTTAGGACTGGTTCAGGTCTATAGTTAGGGCTGGTTCAGGTTTATAGTTAGGGCTGGTTCAGGTTTATATTTAGGCCTGGTTCAGGTCTATAGTTAGGGCTGGTTCAGGTTTATAGTTAGGCCTGGTTCAGGTTTATAGTTAGGACTGGTTCAGGTTTATAGTTAGGACTGGTTCAGGTTTATATTTAGGCCTGGTTCAGGTTTATAGTTAGGACTGGTTCAGGTTTATATTTAGGCCTGGTTCAGGTTTATAGTTAGGACTGGTTCAGGTCTATAGTTAGGGCTGGTTCAGGTTTATAGTTAGGGCTGGTTCAGGTTTATAGTTAGGGCTGGTTCAGGTTTACAGTTAAGGCTGGTTCAGGTTTATAGTTAGAGCTGGTTCAGGTTTATAGTTAGGGCTGGTTAAAGTTTATATTTAGGCCTGGTTCAGGTTTATAGTTAGAGCTGGTTCAGGTTTATAGTTAGGGCTGGTTCAGGTTTACAGTTAAGGCTGGTTCAGGTTTATAGTTAGAGCTGGTTCAGGTTTATAGTTAGGGCTGGTTCAAGTTTATATTTAGGCCTGGTTGAGGTTTATAGTTAGAGCTGGTTCAGGTTTATATTTAGGCCTGGTTCAGGTTTATAGTTAGGACTGGTTCAGGTTTATAGTTAGGGCTGGTTCAAGTTTATATTTAGGCCTGGTTCAGGTTTATAGTTAGGGCTGGTTCAGGTTTATATTTAGGCCTGGTTCAAGTTTATATTTAGGCCTGGTTCAGGTTTATAGTTAGAGCTGGTTCAGGTTTATAGTTAGGGCTGGTTCAAGTTTATATTTAGGCCTGGTTCAGGTTTATAGTTAGAGCTGGTTCAGGTTTATAGTTAGGGCTGGTTCAGGTTTATATTTAGGCCTGGTTCAGGTTTATAGTTAGGACTGGTTCAGGTTTATATTTAGGCCTGGTTCAGGTTTATAGTTAGGACTGGTTCAGGTTTATATTTAGGCCTGGTTCAGGTTTATAGTTAGGACTGGTTCAGGTCTATAGTTAGGGCTGGTTCAGGTTTATAGTTAGGGCTGGTTCAAGTTTATATTTAGGCCTGGTTCAGGTTTATAGTTAGAGCTGGTTCAGGTTTATAGTTAGGGCTGGTTCAGGTCTATAGTTAGAGCTGGTTCAGGTTTATATTTAGGCCTGGTTCAGGTTTATAGTTAGGACTGGTTCAGGTCTATAGTTAGGGCTGGTTCAGGTTTATAGTTAGGACTGGTTCAGGTTTATATTTAGGCCTGGTTCAGGTTTATAGTTAGGACTGGTTCAGGTCTATAGTTAGGGCTGGTTCAGGTTTATAGTTAGAGCTGGTTCAGGTCTATAGTTAGAGCTGGTTCAGGTTTATATTTAGGCCTGGTTCAGGTTTATAGTTAGGACTGGTTCAGGTCTATAGTTAGGGCTGGTTCAGGTTTATAGTTAGGCCTGGTTCAGGTTTATAGTTAGGACTGGTTCAGGTCTATAGTTAGGGCTGGTTCAGGTTTATAGTTAGGGCTGGTTCAGGTTTATAGTTAGAGCTGGTTCAGGTTTATAGTTAGAGCTGGTTCAGGTCTATAGTTAGGGCTGGTTCAGGTTTATAGTTAGAGCTGGTTCAGGTCTATAGTTAGAGCTGGTTCAGGTTTATATTTAGGCCTGGTTCAGGTTTATAGTTAGGACTGGTTCAGGTCTATAGTTAGGGCTGGTTCAGGTTTATAGTTAGGACTGGTTCAGGTTTATATTTAGGCCTGGTTCAGGTTTATAGTTAGGACTGGTTCAGGTCTATAGTTAGGGCTGGTTCAGGTTTATAGTTAGAGCTGGTTCAGGTTTATAGTTAGAGCTGGTTCAGGTCTATAGTTAGGGCTGGTTCAGGTCTATAGTTAGGGCTGGTTTCACTAGGAACCAACGTAGCCGCCTGAATCTAACATTATTTTAAGTCGACCGGTGATATGTTGCCATGACAACATACTGAGCAGAGCAGGTTAATATAGAAAGTTTAAAAAAACAGAACTAGCCTACGATGTCTGACAACATTCAAAAGACATGTATGTGTAAAATAGCAGCATTAGTCCCGCCCCTGGCTCTGATTGGCTAATCTTTAGTCCCCCAGCAGCGCTTATCGGCCGATTAGTTTTAATTGAAGTGAACCAGTGTTTCATGTCACGATGCCAGACTAATCAGTGGGCTGATTCAAAGGTCTGGACCCAGTCAAGTCAGTACCTGTTCCTGGAAGCTGAGAGCCTGGTGGACATCTTGAGGGAATCCGTCAATGATGAACCCTCTGGCCTCCTGCTGACCAATCAGCTGACGCCTCAGCTCTGACATGGTTTCATCCTACAAACAGTGAGACAGTTTGTTCAACGTGTTCATGCTAAATCACAGCAGAGTGTTCAGCATCTTTGTTAAATTTGTGGGTTTAGGTTGGTTGACTGACCCGTGGTCCCAGCTCTCCATGACCCATCATTTGTGAAATAACCTCCCACTTCCTGCTGGGGGAGGCGTGGCTTAGCAGCTGCCTCCTCAGCAGCTCGTCCAATGAGATGACTCTGAAGCTGAAGCAATGAGCTAGCCTCGCTGCCTGACCTCCCTTCCCACTTCCTGGACCACCTGATGGGAATAAGATAACATAAACCTCATGGTTCTCAGTTTGACCCTGGTCAGGGATTTCTATACGTCCCTTTGTTTATCATCACGCTAATGATTTAAAAAAACAAGCTGGAGCTGAGTTCAGAAATTGTACCGATGATGAAGATGATTAGGGGGCGTGGCCTCTGAGGAGGCAGGATGCTGACTTCCTGCAGGAGTCCAGAGCTTTCCGTCATCTCAGAGTCCGAGTCGATGGAGAGCTGAGAACGTACCAGAGGAGAAGGACCAGGAGTGGGAGCTGAGAGGAGAGACGTGAGAAGAGTCAAATCTTACACTTTGATTCAGGAATCACTGTTTTGCCACTGCAAACTATCTAAACAGGTGTGCTGACTGGACTCCTGAACCAACTGAACTCCTTGAGAACGAGACCCCCGGAGAACTGAACTCCAGGAGAACTGAATTCCAGGAGAACTGAACTCCAGAATATTTAACGTTTAGGAAAATCAAACTCCTTAAGAACTGAACTACTGGAGATTTGAACACCTGGATAATTGAACTATAGGAGAACCAAACAGCAGCTGAACTCAGTAAACCTCAGCGTTTTTCAGTTTCTTACCGTCTGTGCTGAATGTCTTTGTGTCTCGTAGTTCCTTCCTCTGAGTGTGTAGTGGGGTTACTGTAGGTGCAGGTGGAGCTGGGGAAAGGAGTTTGGGTTCAGGACCTGTTTCGGGGGGTCCAGATGGGGTTTTGTTGGTGATGGAGAACACCTGGGGTGTCAATGGGGCTAATACAGATGTTTTGGGTTTAATGGAGGGAAAGTGTGACCCATGTGTCAGTAGGGTTACTGTGGATGTTATCTGAGGTGAAGTAGGTGATGTATTGAGTTTTGGGGGTGTTGTTTGCGCTAATGGAGATCTAGGTTTGGGTCGTGGGGTGGATGTTTGGGGCATAGAAGGTGTTGTGTCGGGCTTTATAGGGGATATAGATGTTGTTTTGGGGGTTACTGATGTTGGAGGTGTTAGTGGTATTGATAGTGTTATAAGAGATATTGGGGGTGTTGTTTGGGGTATTGGGGATGTTAATGAGGGTATGGGTGTGGTTTTGGGGGGTATTGATGGTGTAGTTTGGGGTATTGTGGATGTTATAGGAGGAACAGATGTTGTCAGTGGAACAGACTTTGTTAGAAGGGGTAGAGATGCTGTTTTTGGTGGCCTGGCGCTCAGTTGTCTCTCCAGGTGGATGAAGGTGTCCCAGGTGACGGCCTCAGGACCCCCCAGCTGTCTGGTTGTGATCAGGCAGCTCTGCAGGAAGCTGATGGGGTCCTCAGATTGATGATGAAGAAGACCTGTTAACAAACTCTGAAACACAGATTCAAGCGTGAGTCAGTAACATCTCCTCATTCTCTCAATTAAACTAAACTAAACTAACCAACAACAAGCAGTTCAGATTCATCTTTACTTTTGTTCTCTGACAGAATGTTTTTCTCACGATATTTTGTAGATTTTCATTTTCTGGTTTGTGAAAGTGTTACATAATAACGTTTTACTTACTTTTACTTACCGTACGTTATTATTATTATTGTTGTTCTTATTTTTATCATCAGTAAGCAGACTGACACCACAACTGGTGTCTGACCGTCTCTCTCTGTCTCTGTCTGTCTCTCTCTCTCTGTCGCTGTCTGTCTCTCTCTGTCAATTCAATTTGCTTTATTGGCATGAACATTTAGAAACGGTATTGCCAAAGCATCACAAAAATGTCTCTGTCTCTCTCTCTCTCTCTGTCTCTCTCTCTCTCTGTCTCTCTCTCTCTCTGTCTCTCTCTCTCTCTCTCTCTCTGTCTCTCTCTCTCTCTCTCTCTCTCTTTCTCTCTGTCCTAAAACAAACATTGTATTTCTGGTTTCAGATTAGTTTACTTTAACCCAAAGTGCGGAGGACGAGAACAGAACAGTTTGGTTCAACAGGTCTACTGACGTCACAGCGTTCATCTGAATGACTTGTTAAAGTGTTAGTGTTAAAGTGTTAATGTGTTAAAGTGTTAATGTGTTAATGTTAAAGTATTAAAGTGTTAAAGTGTTAATGTGTTAATATTAAAGTGTTAAAGTGTTAAAGTGTTAATGTGTTAATGTTAAAGTGTTAAAGTCTTAAAGTGTTAATGTGTTAATGTTAAAGTGTTAAAGTGTTAAAGTGTTAAAGTGTTAAAGTGTTAAAGTGTTAAAGTGTTAATGTTAAAGTGTTAAAGTGTTAATGTTAAAGTGTTAAAGTGTTAAAGTGTTAAAGTGTTAATGTGTTAATGTTAAAGTGTTAAAGTGTTAATGTGTTAAAGTGTTAAAGTGTTAAAGTGTTAATGTGTTAATGTTAAAGTGTTAAAGTGTTAAAGTGTTAAAGTGTTAATGTTAAAGTGTTAATGTGTTAAAGTGTTAATGTGTTAAAGTGTTAATGTGTTAAAGTGTTAAAGTGTTAAAGTGTTAATGTGTTAAAGTGTTAAAGTGTTAAAGTGTTAATGTTAATGTGTTAAAGTGTTAAAGTGTTAAAGTGTTAAAGTGTTAAAGTGTTAATGTGTTAAAGTGTTAAAGTGTTAATGTGTTAATGTTAAAGTGTTAAAGTGTTAAAGTGTTAATGTGTTAAAGTGTTAATGTGTTAATGTTAAAGTGTTAAAGTGTTAAAGTGTTAAAGTGTTAATGTCTTAATGTTAAAGTGTTAAAGTGTTAAAGTGTTAAAGTGTTAAAGTGTTAAAGTGTTAAAGTGTTAAAGTGTTAATGTGTTAATGTTAAAGTGTTAAAGTGTTAAAGTGTTAAAGTGTTAATGTCTTAATGTTAAAGTGTTAAAGTGTTAAAGTGTTAATGTTAAAGTGTTAAAGTGTTAAAGTGTTAAAGTGTTAAAGTGTTAATGTTAAAGTGTTAAAGTGTTAATGTGTTAATGTGTTAAAGTGTTAAAGTGTTAATGTGTTAATGTTAAATTGTTAAAGTGTTAATGTTAAAGTGTTAATGTGTTAAAGTGTTAATGTGTTAAAGTGTTAAAGTGTTAAAGTGTTAAAGTGTTAATGTGTTAAAGTGTTAAAGTGTTAAAGTGTTAATGTGTTAATGTTAAAGTGTTAAAGTGTTAATGTGTTAATGTTAAAGTGTTAAAGTGTTAAAGTGTTAATGTTAAAGTGTTAAAGTGTTAAAGTGTTAATGTTAAAGTGTTAATGTGTTAATGTGTTAAAGTGTTAAAGTGTTAAAGTGTTAATGTTAAAGTGTTAATGTGTTAAAGTGTTAAAGTGTTAAAGTGTTAAAGTGTTAATGTGTTAAAGTGTTAAAGTGTTAATGTGTTAATGTTAAAGTGTTAAAGTGTTAAAGTGTTAAAGTGTTAAAGTGTTAATGTGTTAAAGTGTTAATGTGTTAATGTTAAAGTGTTAAAGTGTTAAAGTGTTAAAGTGTTAAAGTGTTAATGTCTTAATGTTAAAGTGTTAAAGTGTTAATGTGTTAAAGTGTTAATGTGTTAATGTTAAAGTGTTAAAGAGTTAAACAGTTAAAGTGTTAATGTTAAACAGTTTAAAAGTATTTTCTCTGAGATATTACTGTAGATTTATGAATGAAGTGATGTTTTTCTGTTTCGTCTTCAGCAGAACTGGATCAGCTGTGAAACATGAAACTAAAGATGAAACAGCCTCACCTCGAGCAGCTGAGGAAGACGATGGTGAGACAGGTACTCCTTCAGTTCTCTGCTGCTCATCTTCTTCTTCTTCTTCTTCTTCTTCTTCTTCTCTGGTCCTCCCTGCTACTGTGTGCCTGCTCTTGTCTGCAGGTCCGTCTACTTTGCAGTGAGTTTAATAGCAGAGTGATGACGTTTGAATGATTGACAGCAGCATCAGGTGTTGTTATGCTAATGAGGCTAACGAGCTGCTGAGACACATCACACAGAGAGCTGATTGGATGACAGCGTGTGACATCATCCCAGTGACCTCTGGGGATCGTTGGTAAATCTAATGTGACTCTAATAAAACAATGTTCTATTTCTAGATGAAAGGGTTGACCCCCCCATCTCGCTCAAGGACACAACAACATGTGGACTGTAGGAAACCAACAACCTTAAAGGACGACCTGCTCATGAGCCACAGCTGAAGCTGTTCCAACGTCCAGGATCCTTCAAACTCCATCGCGGACTGAGGACCACTTCCTGGTTTGTTTTGATCTGGATCTTCATCTCAAGTCCTCTCCCCCCCTCTCCCCCCCTCTCCCCCTCTCCCCCCCTCTCCCGTCTTTGTGTGTCTCATGCATTGTGTGCAGTAATGTGTGCGTTCCTCTCAGTGTGGTGCTTTGTGGGTTCTTTGTCCTGGTTTGTTAGTTTCGTGTTTGTGTCTTTTATTTCTCAGGAACCAGCTTGTTACATGAAACCTGGTCTGCTCTTCTGAACTGTGACATTATTACACTCTCTATGTCTTTATTACACATTCTATATCTACGTTATTATACATTTACATTATTACACTCTCTATGTCTTTATTACACATTCTATATCTACGTTATTATACATTTACATTATTACGCTCTCTATGTCTTTATTACACATTCTATATCTATGTTATTATACATTTACATTATTACACTCTCTATGTCTTTATTACACATTCTATATCTACGTTATTATACATTTACATTATTACACTCTCTATGTCTTTATTACACATTCTATATCTACGTTATTATACATTTACATTATTACGCTCTCTATGTCTTTATTACACATTCTATATCTATGTTATTATACATTTACATTATTACACTCTCTATGTCTTTATTACACATTCTATATCTACATTATTATACATTTACATTATTACACTCTCTATGTCTTTATTACACATTCTATATCTATGTTATTATACATTTACATTATTACACACTTTATATGGTTATATTATTATACCCTTTGTATTTTTATAACAGTATACATGTTTTTATAGCAGACACAGTTTCCGTGTGTGTGTGTTGTGTGTGTGTGTGTGTGTGTGTGTGTGTGTGTGTATGTGTGTGTGTGTGTGTGTGTATGTGTGTGTGTGTGTGTGTGTGTGTGTGTGTGTGTGTATGTGTGTGTGTGTGTGTGTGTGTGTGTGTGTGTATGTGTGTGTGTGTGTGTGTGTGTGTGTGTGTGTTGTGTGTGTGTGTGTGTGTGTGTGTGTGTGTGTTTGAGGCCCACAGCAGAAGAGCAGCATTCTCTGGGTCCAACTGAATGGATTTCAACAATGTAGAAATGCTTGTGTGTGTGTGTGTGTGTGTGTGTGTGTGTGTGTGTTTGGATGGGGGAGGCAAGATTTGGAAGCCTCTCTTTGGTTGCTATGGCAATCATGATGTAAGCCCAGAGGGGGAGTTTGTCCTCTCTCTTTCTCTTCCATTCTGTCAGTGTGTGTTGGTGTGTGTGTGTTTGTTTGTGTGTATGTTAGTCAGTGTGTGTGTATGTTGGTGTTTGTTAGTGTGTGTGTGTCAGTGTGTGTGTGTTGGTGTTTGTTAGTGTGTGTGTGTCAGTGTGTGTGTGTTGGTGTTTGTTAGTGTGTGTGTGTCAGTGTGTGTGTGTTGGTGTTTGTTAGGCGATTTGTTTTCAACCAGCCGATGAAACTTCAGTCGGTGGAGAGACGACAGTGAAGAAGTAAAACAAGAGAAAAGAGAAAGAAGTTCAAAAGGAAACGAATAGAAAGAAGAAGAAGAAGAGGAAGAAGAAGAAGAAGAAGAAGAAGAAGAAGAAGAGGAAGAAGAAGAGGAAGAGGAAGAAGGAGAAGAAGAAGAAGAAGAAGAAGAAGAAGAAGACTTTGTGATGTTGAGGTGAAGTAACTAAAGCTTGAATCAACCTTCATGTCTCTGCAGCTGTTTGTTGTCTCGCTGGACTCTTCGTTGTGACTTTGAACCCAAACTGTAGAAAGTGAAACAAGCAGATTCCTGTATTTTGCTGTTAAATGTTGCTGTTTGCTCAGTCTGTGTTTCCTCTGACGGCCACTAGGTGGTGATAAACAGTTTACTGAATGAAGAAGAGCTGTGAAGCTGCTGCTGATGCATTCATGTGTGAGTCCTTTGTGTTGTGAGCTGTGTGTTGACCTACTTCTGCTGCAGCTCCACCTAAACCTGGACTCTCCAGGTCCAGTTCTCCTCCACAGGGTTTTCAATCCATTTCTTTTCTTTAACACTTTAACACTTTAACATTAACACTTTAACACTTTAACACTTTAACACTTTAACACTTTAACATTAACACTTTAACACATTAACACTTTAACACTTTAACATTAACACTTTAACACATTAACACTTTAACACTTTAACACATTAACACATTAACACTTTAACATTAACGCTTTAACACATTAACACTTTAACATTAACACTTTAACACATTAACACTTTAACACTTTAACATTAACACTTTAACACATTAACACATTAACACATTAACACTTTAACACTTTAACATTAACACTTTAACACATTAACACTTTAACACATTAACACTTTAACACTTTAACATTAACACTTTAACACTTTAACACTTTAACACTTTAACACTTTAACATTAACACTTTAACACTTTAACACATTAACACTTTAACATTAACACTTTAACATTAACACTTTAACACTTTAAAATTAACACTTTAACACATTAACACTTTAACACATTAACACTTTAACACTTTAACATTAACACTTTAACACATTAACATTTTAACACTTTAACATTAACACTTTAACACATTAACACTTTAACACTTTAACATTAACACTTTAACACATTAACACTTTAACACTTTAACACATTAACACATTAACACTTTAACACTTTAACATTAACACTTTAACACTTTAACACATTAACACTTTAACACTTTAACATTAACACTTTAACACATTAACACTTTAACACTTTAACATTAACACTTTAACACTTTAACACATTAACACTTTAACACTTTAACATTAACACTTTAACACTTTAACACATTAACACTTTAACACTTTAACACTTTAACATTAACACTTTAACACATTAACACTTTAACACTTTAACATTAACACTTTAACACTTTAACACATTAACACTTTAACACTTTAACATTAACACTTTAACACATTAACACTTTAACACTTTAACATTGACACTTTAACACTTTAACACTTTAACACTTTAACACTTTAACACTTTAACATTAACACATTAACACTTTAACACTTTAACACTTTAACACATTAACACTTTAACTTTAACACTTTAACACTAACAGAAGCTATGTTGGATAGAACAGAAGTGATCACAGCGGTCGGCCCTCGTTAGTGTTTAATCACTTCGTACAAAGATTAGTTGTTACTAAATATTTACATCGTTTGAGGAGTAAAACATATCTGGAATGACAAAAGACCAACATGCTTTTTAATTATGATGTAAACTGGGAAGAGTTGACTCTACAAAAAGCTATGCTAGTTAGCATGATTGGATATTTCAAACGCATAATAAACTAAATACAAAAACACAAATATCTCTTCAGCCCGATCTGATGTTCAGAGTTTTCAGAGATACGTTCCATTCTGTTACAACTTGTGATGTAAAGTGATTTAAGGGATTAATTGAATAATCTAAATTATTAATTGTCCTACAAGAAAATCAAATTGAAGGTAATTTTATTTTGACAAACTGTCGTCTCTGTTATTATATAATGAAATACTCTGAACTCTCAGCCAATCAGAACACAAGCAGACGCAGTTATGGCTTAATGAGAAAAACTGCATTTAAAATAGATTTAAGATATTAATGGTGATGTCACCTGGTAGTTAAACGTTTCTTCTTCTTTTATTTTAGTGGCTGTCACAATAAGAGCTGGAGGAATAATTCTCCTTTATTCTCTCACTCTGGACACAATGCATTCAAAAACAATAATGTCCTCCACAGATTTATTATTTTCATGGATTCATGTAGATAAATATAAGTATCACTGTATTTCTATGTATTTATTTCAAACATGTAACCAATAAGTAACAAACAAAACAAGAATAATAAGTAAAATAAACAGTAAATATAGCAAACTTCATATTTAAAAATGTATATTATATGTCTGAATAGGAGAAGGAAGAAATACACACACATACCTCCACAACATATTACTTTTTAATATCAATTCCAACCTAATGAAGTCATATTTTCACTAGGTGTCCACATTTAAGATAATATTATATATATATGTATATTATGTTATACAACCGTTTAATTGGTCTTATTATTGATCTTAGTGGACATGTGTGGCTGCAGTGAACCCTTTGACATTAGAAGCCCGGGTTCGAACCCCCAACCTTGTGGTCGATAGAGGACCCGCTCTACACTGAGCCTTCATCCATCTAAAGCTTAACTTTCATCAACTTAAAGTACTTCTGCTTCACATCTTTGTTTGACGTCATGAGAAGTTGTGATGACAAGTACGACTGAAGTTGTTGACCTTTTGACCGTCTGAAGGAGGGTCTGTGTCTCACTTCCTGTCTTCTCTCTTTCTGACCAGATTTAGCCCCTCCCACTGATGACAGCAGTGCCTTTAGTCCCGCCCACACCTCCACAGCTCCATCATGGCAGACAGAAAGCTTTCAGGTGTAGCTCCTCCCTCTTTGTCTTCACCTTCTCATCAGAACGGGAGAATCAGGAGGAAGGCTCCTAAATGCTCTCCACCCCCCCACCGTAACGGCAGTCTGGAGACCAGACCGGGACACCACAGTCCCAGTAACACCAGCACCAGAACCTCAGCCTCCACCTCACCCCTCAGGACCCTCAGAGGCCTAATGACTCCCGTGCCAAGTCCTGGTCCTGGAGGCAGCCACGGCTCCACCAGGCCTCGGATTCAGAGCCTGGGCTCTACTCTGAGCTCCAGGACCAGAACCATGACTTCCAGAATCAAGGTAACGGTCAGCTTCTGCCATGGGCCAGTGGGCCAGTGATCTGGTTTATAGTCCAGCACACAACACCCTCTGTCCTCAGACCCTCCACTCAGATCATTACAGTTTGACTCCAAACTTAAATAGATTGTAAAAGTATGTGAAGAAGGGATCTGGGAGAATGTTGAGCATCTTCGGCTGTAAGACCTGATCCAGATAGGACCTGATCCAGAGTAATGCATGTTTGATCGGGGTTCTTGAAAGTGTAATCTTTAGTTCCTCATCGTCTGTGAGAACATGAATCACGATAATAACTCGCGGCTGGTCCTTGTGTTGTTGGAGGAGCCGGAGGAGCCGGAGGCCTTGTTGGACCTGATCCTGGAGTGTCAGGGTCAGAGACTGGAGGACCAGAGAGCCAGCCTTAGTCTGTTGCCTGACCCAGGACCAGCCTCTCCCTGTGGAGCCTGCAGCCCCGAGCAGCCCACCTCGCCCAGTCCAGACTTTTACTACATGCTCATCCACTACCAGGTACCAGCATGTCCTATGGAAATACTATATATATACATATATATATATGTATATGTGTATATATACATATCTATATATATATGTGTGTAGAATGTTATTGAATTATATGAATTATTCATATAGATAAGACTATTAACAAATATGAATAATAATGAGATCAGGGACCAATAACCCAACTATAAATGAAGTCTCATAATTAAACACACTCAGAGTGAGCATGAAGGTTTGATATCAGCTGTTATCACAATACACACGCACAAAGTAATCACAGACAGCTGCTCTTTAAAGAGTTTATTAAGTTCTAATAACATTGATCAAGTTAAATAATATCTAAAACTAACAACAAATACTGTACAATTATGAGCACGCTGTCTTTAAATCAACAAACAATCTGTGGTAGGAGTCTGTGTGTGTGTGTGTGTGTGTGTGTGTGTGTTACATTACAGTCATTCAGGCTCAGCTACGGGAGCACTTTTGGGGTCAAGTGTCTTGCTCAAGGACACATTGTCATTCGACTCGCAGAGCCGGGGATCTGGTGAGTGTATGAGTATGTGCGTGTGTATGTGTGTGTGAGTGCAATATGCTCAGCTTAACAGATGTTCCCTGTCTATCTGTCCATCTCATCAGGTTGTGAAGCAGCACAAATGTGCTAGTTTCAACTCATCCCCACTTGGGTTGTAATGCTGCAGCCTGTTACTGTAAGTCAGCTTCGGCTAAAGTAAACAGCAGTGCCCTGTCCTGCCTCAAGGATTCATAGCCCGGGGCCAGAGGGAATGAAAAAGAGCACAACTGCAGCTGCCTATGTGTTGCAATAAATGTACCAATGCTGTAAAGAAATGGAAAAGAATGTGAGGACAATACGCTAAACTAATGGAATGCAACAGTAGCTTCACAATAAAAGAAACACTCAAAAACAAGGCAGATCCTCACCACCGCAGTAAAATACAGAAACTGTTGCTTTATCTCACAGAAACCCGACTGGTGAACTCAGGTTCAGCAGTCGGTTCTGGTCCGGTTCTGGTCCGGTTCTGGTCCGGTTCTGGTCTGTTAACTGATAAAGTCACAGTGATGATCTAGCACAACTCTATTGCAGCAGTATGGACTAGCCCTCTTATAACTTTACATCACATCACAGTCATTGAGTAGACGCTTTCATCCAAAGAGACTTACAGTCAGTGTGTTCAACATCGTATTCAAGAGAACTACTCGTCACCAGAAGTCATGAGTTCATCTCCTTTAAACATCTCAGAGCAGAAACCAGAGCAGACGTACAGAAACACACTAGCATGAACACAACCAGTGCTGAGAGGAAGGCTCAGGGTAGAGCTTCATGAAGAGGTGAGTCTTCAGCCTGATGGAAGATGGGCAGCGACTCTGCTGTCCTGACGTCAGTGGGGAGTTCATTCCACCATCGTGGGGCCAGGACAGAGAACAGAGACCGGGTCCATCGGCCGCAGGGACCTCTGAGTGACGGGGAACCGATCGCCCCGAGGCAGCAGAGCGGAGTGGTCGGGGGGGGTGTAGGGCTAGACCATGGCCTGGAGACAGGAAGGAGCTGTTCCTTTCACTGCCCTGTAGGCTAGCACCAGAGTCTGAACCTGTAGACTAGCACCAGAGTCTGAACCTGTAGACTAGCACCAGAGTCTGAACCTGTAGGCTAGCACCAGAGTCTGAACCTGTAGACTAGCACCAGAGTCTGAACCTGTAGACTAGCACCAGAGTCTGAACCTGTAGGCTAGCACCAGAGTCTGAACCTGTAGGCTAGCACCAGAGTCTGAACCTGTAGGCTAGCACCAGAGTCTGAACCTGTAGACTAGCACCAGAGTCTGAACCTGTAGACTAGCACCAGAGTCTGAACCTGTAGGCTAGCACCAGAGTCTGAACCTGTAGGCTAGCACCAGAGTCTGAACCTGTAGACTAGCACCAGAGTCTGAACCTGTAGGCTAGCACCAGAGTCTGAACCTGTAGGCTAGCACCAGAGTCTGAACCTGTAGGCTAGCACCAGAGTCTGAACCTGTAGGCTAGCACCAGAGTCTGAACCTGGATGAGAGCTCTTACAGGGAGCCAGTGTAGAGCACGGAGAAGGGAGGTTGTGGGAGAACTCGGGGCGATTGAACACCAGACGAGCTGCAGCTTTGTGGACGAGCTCCAGAGGTCTGATGGTGGAGAGCTGCAGTAGTCCAGGAGGGAGATGACCACTAACAGATAACATCACTAACAGAACTCGGCGGTCCGTGAACACAATAACACATTACAACAATAAACTTAACACAAAACAACGTAATAAACACACTCTGACCTAACTCTCTCTACAGACACTCTGACTCTGAGACCACCTCGTAGGGGTCCATGTGGTCCATGTGGTCCATGTGGTCCATGTGGTTCTCTGAGTTTCTTCATTCAGTTCAGGATCCGGAGCTATATATATATATATATATATATATATATATATATATATATATATATATATATATATCTGTGTATATATATATGTATATACATGTAGGCCCAACTCCCGATATATTCCGGGCATTTCTCTGGCTTGTCTTCCCGTCTCACTGTGTCTGCCTCTAGTCTGACAGGATGGAGGACCAGAGGTGCCCCCTTCCTGATCTGGATGACGTGGTCGGTCCGGTTCCTGAAGGTCAGCAGGATCTGTTCAGCTTGATTCAGAGGGTTCAGTCCAGGAGGATGGACGAACAGAGAGCCTCGCTGCTGCCGATGCTCTCTGAGGACCACATCAACATCCACCATCCTCAAAACCATCAGTGATGAGATGAGAGAGTCCATCAGAGTCCATCAGAGTCCATCAGAGCCCCGCTGAGCTGGTAGTGCTCTTCAAAGACTACAGAGGGACAGAACGGGGATCTGGTCTGGCTGCAGGGTTCAGACTGTGTTGATGTGGAAACCTTGAAGACTCTGAAGTGATTCCAGACCCTGAAGGTCTGACCTGAGACCAGCCGTCTGGGCTCCTATGATGGCCTCTCGCTGGTTTTAGAGTTCACATCTTTACACGTTAAGACTTTTATCTGGTGGACACGGACGTAATGTTTTAATCATCTTTACTAATGTTTGGGGGAATATGTTGAACATACATGTGTTCAACATGATGGGCCTCAAAGTTTAAAGAATGACTCATTACAGAGATCACCTGGACCTGAACCAGGTCCTGGGCCCTGTGTTGTCTAACCATAACCCTTCTGTCCTGTAGAGCTCAACTGTAACATCTGAACACATTGTAACATGTTGCTGATATTTAAACATCAGATTCATGAATGAACAGAATGTAAACTCACATAAATATAAATTACTTTCATTTCCTGGAACAATGAGTCAGTTTAATTTCTCATGAAACAAACTTTATGTGCCTGAAGAATAAAAGAGAAACTTTACTTTAATGAGAGCACAGAAGCACTAGAAGCTAAATCAAAGGTTACAAATAAAACGCATTATTATTATTATAAAGTAAAAG
The DNA here is from genome assembly GCF_910591455.1 of Pholis gunnellus. NCBI lineage: Eukaryota > Metazoa > Chordata > Actinopteri > Perciformes > Pholidae > Pholis > Pholis gunnellus. The sequence continues at coordinate 28,671,735 of NC_136532.1, forward strand.
TACTCATAAGTCAAATGTACCTTTATGGTTGTTGCAGCAGCACAAAGACAGAAATAAGACAATAAACAGAGTAAAATAATTAATCATGAGAGGTTTATAAAACACAACAAATAGTAAATAAAGAGTTCAGTACTTTATAAAGTACAGCGTTACATGACAGAAAGGATCAGGAAACTCAGTCAGAGTGAGACCTCCTCACCACCTGCTCTTTGAGACTCACTGCGCATGCGCTGATAGGAAACAGGAAGTAAACAAACAGCGTGCCGCCTTCCGTCCGCGTGTAGTCGCAGAGGAACGTTTGAGACGGTGAGTGATTCAAATCATATTATTATATATATTATATATATATTATATATATTATATATTACATTTCAGACCCGGAACCGGACCCGGACTGAGGTCTGAGTCTGGAGACCCGGTGTTACGTCCCTACTGGATTTTGAACCTACTGGTTTCCTTCCGTGCGCGTGTTGAGTTCGCTTAACAGCAGCAGCTGTTTCCTGCCTCTGTCGCCTGATTCACACATTCACAAACATGTTGCTGAGATCTAGAAGCCTCATCTCAGATATGTTGTATAAGTGAGACTACGTCACAGCCACGTATGAAGAAATACATTGAAGAAAATATATTTATGGAAAGATCACAACAACCTGGATTCAAACTCTGTCCAGCAAAACAGTAAAACTCCCTGAGACTCCGCCTCTTGTGCTTAATGATAGTTTGATCGACATTCATTCATTTATTCATTACGTCACACCTCGTCAGTGCTCAGGAATCGTTTTGTTTTGCGGTGAACTGAACAGCTGGTGACCTGGTGACCTGAACAGCTGGTGACCTGGGGGCGGAGCTTCAACACTTCCAAATGGATCAACGCTTTTCAGATGTTCACGCCCAGGTTTTCCTAAATTATATTCGGACTATTATAATATTAAACATACTGGTGATAAACTTTTATTAGTTAAAAAGTGCATCACAGAAAAGACACCGAGTGCACCTTACCTCCTTACTTCCTGTCTGAATGGGAGCCACTGGATTTCACTATGACGTCACAAACACACAAAGACACAAACAACATGTAGAACCCTGTAGGTCACTACGTCCATTACGTCATTGTGTTGGGTAGAACATTACTGATATTTCATTCTTCCTGTATAGCTTAGTGTTCGCTAATGAGTATTTTCACGGTACAATCGTCACAAAAGTACATTTGTTTGTGTCATAATGCGTGGGTGGTGTCGTTGATAAAAAGGTTTGGAAGTGTTGAAGATCCGCCCCCAGGTCACCAGCTGTTCAGGTCACCAGCTGTTCAGGTCACCAGCTGTTCAGGTCACCAGCTGTTCAGGTCACCAGCTGTTCAGGTCACCAGCTGTTCAGGTCACCAGCTGTTCAGGTCACCAGGTGTTCAGGTCACACTAAGCCGAAACAAAATATGTAGAACCGTCTGTTCCTTCATGGAACATCTCAGAGACGAGAACCCTGAAAGCTCAACGCGGTTTCATTTGGTTTCTTGTTTCACAGCTTCAACAAGCAGCTCCTTCACCTCCTTCACCTCCTTCACCTCCTTCACCTCCTGCCATGAATCCTGCAGCAGCTCCTCCCGTCCATCACAAGAGGAGGAGGTCAGAAGTAGAAGAATGTCCTTTACCTGTGGACATCGACACACCTGAGAGAGGAGAGGAGGAAGAGGAGGTCAGTCTTCCTCCCTCTGCTGCTGATGTAGATACAAGCAGCCAGAAGAAGAAGAAGAAAAAAGAGAAACAGGAAGTGGTGGAGGAGACGCCGGTCACCGTAGAAACCAGTGAGACAGAAAAGAAGAAGAAGAAGAAGAAAAAACACAAGACCGGGCTGATTGAAGGAGTATCCACGGTAACAACAGACCATAACAACACCGGAATGAAGATAAAGAAAGATGGGAGTGTGGTGGAGGTAATGTTACAGGAAGGAGAAATTATAGGAGAGAAGAAGAAGAAGAAGAAGAGAGAAGAACAGCAGAGGAGAGGAGTGAGAGCGAAGAAGACGACGACAGCAGGAGGAGGAAGAGGAGCAAAGAAGAGTCCAGTAACAGCAGCAGCTGCAGAGGAAGAGCAGTGAGTTCCTCTTCTCTCTTATTATTTAACACAAAAGAAAAGAAAAGCTGGTGTCAAATGATGTGAGACAGTCGTATGTTTGTACGATGCATTCATAGCATTGTGTGACAAAGTATCGTCACAGTGCTACAATAAGATCCAGTGGTAGCGCGGTGAACATACATTAACGTTGTTAAAGTTAAAGTTCTGACATTATAGTCTGAACATAAGAAAGTCGTAACGTTTAGAGATACAGTCGTGGCGTTTAGAGGTGCAGTCGTAGCGTTTAGAGGTGCAGTCGTGGCGTTTAGAGGTGCAGTCGTGGCGTTTAGAGATGCAGTCGTAGCGTTAAGAGGTGCAGTCGTGGCATTTAGAGGTGCAGTCGTGGCATTTAGAGATGCACTGAGACGTTGTGAGATACGGTTGTGACGTTCAGAGAGGTATCGTGTATCGATACAGTCATAACAAGGTTTTTTTGTTTGAAAAATTTGTAACGTGAGATGCTATAAAAGATATAAAGATTTTAAAAAGAAGGCAAAGCCTGTGTTAACATATTCAGAGTATTGTTCTGGTACATGTGCATGGTAAACAGTGTTGTTCTGGTACATGTGCGTGATAAACGGTGTTGTTCTGGTACATGTGCGTGGTAAACGGTGTTGTTCTGGTACATGTGCGTGATAAACGGTGTTGTTCTGGTACATGTGCGTGGTAAACGGTGTTGTTCTGGTACATGTGCGTGATAAACGGTGTTGTTCTGGTACATGTGCGTGGTAAACGGTGTTGTTCTGGTACATGTGCGTGGTAAACGGTGTTGTTCTGGTACATGTGCGTGGTAAACGGTGTTGTTCTGGTACATGTGCGTGATAAACGGTGTTGTTCTGGTACATGTGCGTGATAAACGGTGTTGTTCTGGTACATGTGCGTGATAAACGGTGTTGTTCTGGTACATGTGCGTGGTAAACGGTGTTGTTCTGGTACATGTGCGTGGTAAACGGTGTTGTTCTGGTACATGTGCGTGGTAAACGGTGTTGTTCTGGTACATGTGCGTGATAAACGGTGTTGTTCTGGTACATGTGCGTGGTAAACGGTGTTGTTCTGGTACATGTGCGTGGTAAACGGTGTTGTTCTGGTACATGTGCGTGGTAAACGGTGTTGTTCTGGTACATGTGCGTGGTAAACGGTGTTGTTCTGGTACATGTGCGTGATAAACGGTGTTGTTCTGGTACATGTGCGTGGTAAACGGTGTTGTTCTGGTACATGTGCGTGGTAAACGGTGTTGTTCTGGTACATGTGCGTGATAAACGGTGTTGTTCTGGTACATGTGCGTGATAAACGGTGTTGTTCTGGTACATGTGCGTGGTAAACGGTGTTGTTCTGGTACATGTGCGTGATAAACGGTGTTGTTCTGGTACATGTGCGTGGTAAACGGTGTTGTTCTGGTACATGTGCGTGGTAAACGGTGTTGTTCTGGTACATGTGCGTGGTAAACGGTGTTGTTCTGGTACATGTGCGTGGTAAACGGTGTTGTTCTGGTACATGTGCGTGGTAAACGGTGTTGTTCTGGTACATGTGCGTGATAAACGGTGTTGTTCTGGTACATGTGCGTGGTAAACGGTGTTGTTCTGGTACATGTGCGTGGTAAACGGTGTTGTTCTGGTACATGTGCGTGGTAAACGGTGTTGTTCTGGTACATGTGCGTGATAAACGGTGTTGTTCTGGTACATGTGCGTGGTAAACGGTGTTGTTCTGGTACATGTGCGTGGTAAACGGTGTTGTTCTGGTACATGTGCGTGATAAACGGTGTTGTTCTGGTACATGTGCGTGGTAAACGGTGTTGTTCTGGTACATGTGCGTGGTAAACGGTGTTGTTCTGGTACATGTGCGTGATAAACGGTGTTCTGGTACATGTGCGTGGTAAACGGTGGACTATCTGTGTCCTCAGGCTGGACTGGGCGTTGTTGAAGGAGCTGCAGGAGTTTGTTCCAGAGATCAAGAAGAGATCAGTCGATCAGATCAAGAAACTGCTGAGAAACGACCTCCATCGCTTCAAACAGTTCAAACAGCAAGGTACCAGTATGATGGAGAACATTCACAGTGATCACGGTTCAAGGGATCAACTGCTCATGTGGATCAAAAAGCTTGAGACGTTCCTCATGAATGCTGGTCACAACATGTGCTTCTAGGAATCCAGGGCCCTATTCCTCGTACGTGGTTGAACTAAGTCGATCAAATGTCCTATTATCAGCTTAAATTAACTGGATGATTGACATCAGGCTATCTCGGTTCCTCAAAGGCTGATCCGCTCAAACAGTCTCGTTAATTTGAACCAGACGTCAGTCATCAGGATCGTTGCGCGTGTCCGTCCTACTTCAAAAGGGGGAAGCGTCGATCACCGAAACCATGATTTTCTAACAGTACAACGGCAAATAAACTCAAAGAAAGAGCCTCTTTTTACTCCGCTGATGAGCAGGAGATGATCATGAACACATACGAGGAATTCAAGACCACAATCATGGCGAAATCTAACGCTGCGAGGGCGACGAGAAGCATGGTGACATATCGCAGACGTCATTAAATGCGCAAGTGTTGGGAAAATGTATCGGTTAATTTTAAGAGCCTCATCACCTCAATCAATCAGATGATATTTCTTTAAATGTGCTGCTGGCAGTAGGCTTCATGGAACGCATCATCCAATGAGATCTATAGCGAACATAATTATATCAACTCTTTCAGAATAAGTAGATAAAAACAAGCCCAAAGAGAATCTAACTGATACGAATTAATAGATACTGATGAGGATATATGTACTGTATGCGCTTATGTATCATGTACTATATATATATATATATATATGTGTGTGTGTGTATATACATGTATGTGTAGATTACATATAGAATAGGAGTTTGAATATGTGTGTGTGAATCTGTGTATGGGCGGATCAGTGTGTAAGTATTATTCATAATCAGCAGTAAAAATAAATTGTGTGTAATTCTCTCTATTCGTATCATGAGTCCACCTTCATCATGTTCTACAGTAATGATCTCTATGGTGTACTAATAATACTGTCATATCATTATGATGCTTTCAACCATCATGTAGTTCAACCAGCCATCAAGAGGACACGGGAGCAAGTAAACACTGAGCACACACACATTATTCAGAATGGTGATCAGTACAACATGTTGCCATGGTGATGTAATGAACACATCCAGAAGTTTCTTAATCGCCAAATAAACGTTATGAACAGCACGGCATGCAGCGGCTTTCCTGATGTTCTCCACGTCACCGACACTACAAACATGAAGCATCGCTCCACAGCGCGAGGCTGCATCAGTCTGTGAGACAGTAGATGGCGTGTGGTGTTCAATGTACGGCTCCAGAAGTCTGTAAATAAATGATTCCTTGTCGGCAGAATCGATAGCGCTCGTACAGGAAGTCATCATGATGTGATAACGGATCTTGATGATCTGGAAGAACTCTCTCCCTATAAAACGCTGATCTGACTAATATCGCTTCCTCATCGATGGATCTCTGAGGAAGGGAGCTGACTCTTGTTTCCGGGGGAGTGGAGCTGATCCAGCGGATCTAGCTCAAGCCTGCTCTGGAGCAGGTTCAGGCTGATGGATGTGTTGCTATGGTGATTTTTCCAAACTTGCTTCGAGGAACCGAAAAGCCTCACTTATGTAATCTCATCCTGAAAATTATCCGGCTAACTCAGTTAGCCACGTACGAGGAACAGGGCCCAGTTCTCTTCCACTGGTTATTTTGGGTCTGCATAAGAACCAATGGAAGCATTTTAAAACAGCGGTAACTTCTCTCTGCTGCTGAAGTCATGACGGGAAACAAAGTCATTTTCTCTGAATGGAAGACAAAAGAGTTCATCTGCAGACAGTGATGCAATGAACTAGTTATTGAATGACTTTATATTCATATATGAATGTTAGATGGTCATCTGCATGAGCAAGAAAGAAATCTATAAACATATAATTATCATTCAGTGATCTATTTGACAGAATTCTTCTGTACGGAAAACACTTCAAACTACTGAGATACTATCTGTAGAGCAAGGTACTGATACTGCAAACAACAAGGTACTAACACAGCAAACACTTCAAACTATGCAGAGACCGTCTGCAGCGCTTCAAATAGTCTCAATAACAACGGGCTATACGGCAAATACTTCAAACAATGATGTACTAATATAGTTAAAACTGCTAGACATGACCTGCAGAGCTTCAAATACTTTTAACAACAAGGTACTAATGCTACAAAAAGTAAGGTACAAATACAGAAAATATTTCAGACAAGTTACTAACACCAAACATGAAGCTAGTAATACTTCACCTGTTCTTCTCCTCCAGGTGTGTCTCTGCGTTGGGGGCGCTGCTCTCAGCAGGAGAATCAGCAGATTAGACAGAATGTGGAAGACTTCCTGGCTCTGACGGGCATCAGCTCGGCCAATGAGCTTCTGTTTCCTCAGAGGTACAAAGAGCAGGAGGCGGAGATCAAGCAGCTGAGAGTACGACATCACTTCCTGGAGAGGATCGGTACGTAAACAAACAAACCATGTCACATCTTCATCATGGTGGTCCTCCTGATACTGCAGTATTGTAGTACTGTAGTGTTTGTGGTACTGTAGTGTTTGTGGTACTGTAGTCTTTGTGGTACTGTAGTCTTTGTGGGACTGTAGTCTTTGTGGGACTGTAGTCTTTGTGGTACTGTAGTCTTTGTGGGACTGTAGTCTTTGTGGGACTGTAGTCTTTGTGGGACTGTAGTCTTTGTGGGACTGTAGTCTTTGTGGGACTGTAGTCTTTGTGGGGATACAGGACTGTCCTGTAAAGTCATGAAGTTACCATAACTTTACTCCTTTATTGAACTTTCTGCCTCTCCCCTTCTCCCTGCCTGTCTGTCTCTCTCTGTCTCTCTCTCTCTCTCTGTCTGTCTCTCCCTGCCTGTCTGTCTCCACAGCTGAGGGGATTCCTCGTTCGTGTGAACAGGTTTACATGAGAGCCAAGAAGATGTTTGACGACAGGAACTACATGGGAAGGTCAGAGGTTAAATGAAACCTGAATCTGTTTCTGTTTCCAGACAAGAACCCTTTGTATCTCTACGTGGGTTCTCCAGCCAGAACATAGAGATACAGAGGGTTAATGTTCTCTGTGTGTTGATGTTCTACCTGTGGCTGTCCTCACTCAGGTTCTCAGAGGAGGAAGTGCGTTCTCTGACGAAGTTACAGAATCTCCACGGTAACGACTGGAGGAGGATCTCTGAGAAGATGAACCGCAGCGTGTTCTCTTTAGAAAAACGCTTCTCCACCTTCGGTAAAGGTTCTGTCGGGTTCTGTTAGAACTCTTCAGACATATTCATTCATGAGTTCACTGCAGCTCTAACAGGTGGGATGTATTGATCAGATACAGTTTAGCCCCGCCCACCACTGACATCATAACGAGGGACTGTAGTCTGTGATACCAACACAGATCACATTTAACGTGTGTGTGTGTGTGTGTGTGTGTGTGTGTGTGTGTGTGTGTGTGTGTGTGTGTGTGTGTGTGTGTGTGTGTGTGTGTGTGTGTGTGTGTGTGTGACCGTCCGTCCGTCCGTCCAGCTGAAAATCACGGTTGTTGGAGTTCAGATGAGGAGTCCAGATTGAAGCAGGCTCTAGAAGATCACCTTACGATTCTGGTCCGTCAGAATTCTGCAGATTCTGGTCTGACCAGGAAGCAGCTGTGTCACAACCTGCCCTGGAAGGAGATCAGTCAGAAGGTCGGGACCAGATGCTGGAACCAGTGTCGGCTCAAGTGGTCAGTACACCTGCTGGGTCTGGTACTGATACTTTTACTTTACTGTACTGGACCGGTACTCTGGATCACATGGAACCAGACACATGAGGAGGTTCAAGTGCAACACCGAAACATGCAGATACAAATAGTTGTGATGCCACAGGGCTGATATGACACCGGCGTTTCAGATCCAGGTCTTTAGGTCTTCAGGTCTGATGTTTGTGTTTCAGGTCTTCTGGTCTTCAGGTCTTCTGGTCTGATGTATGATGTTTGTGTTTCAGGTCTTCAGGTCTTCAGGTCTTCTGGTCTGATGTATGATGTTTGTGTTTCAGGTTCTCCTTCCTGAAGGTTAAACTGGCTTCAGGTGTCAGCACCTTCAACAGAGGACCTGAAGGAGTCGAGGCTAAACTCCAGCTCATCAACACGTAAGATCTCATAACACACATCCTTTCAAAATAAAACTCCACCAACAGCTGCTGTTTCCTGTCCACATAAACCCGAATCAACGCTCGATTCTTTTCAATTCAGGTGAAAAGTCAGGGGTCATGTTTAAATGTTCTTAGTTTTAAGCGTATTCATCCCTTAATATTTTATACTAAACGATCCATTATCATCACTCTGGTGTCCGTGTGAGCAGCAGAACATCAAAGCTTAAGTACCACTTAATGTTTAGCTCATTAAAAAATACAGTTTTTCAATTTTGAAACTTATCTAACAACTTAAATTAATAATTAAGTTAAACAAAGAAAATATTTTCCCAGTTTGCTCTGAATCAGTAACAGTAATAATGTGTTGTAGGCTGTACAACATGCGTGTGGATGACGCAGCAGACATCGACTGGTTCGAGGTCGCTCAGACTATCGGGTGAGGTCAAACGTCAGCTGATGGATCAAGAAATATAAAATAAAGAGTTAAACCAGTAACATTAGTAGCAGTAATACTAGTATTTATGTGGTATTACTATTGTACTAAATGTGTTCTTGTGTTTCAGAAAAGTGACTCCTGTGTGTGTTCAGAAGAGTTTCTACAGACTGAAAGTTTCCAGAGTTCCCAACTGGACCAGTTTATCCTACGGAGGTCAGTACTGCAATACTTTACATGTCAGTACTGCAATACTTTACACGTCAGTACTGCGATACTTTACATGTCAGTACTGCAATACTTTACACGTCAGTACTGCGATACTTTATATGTCAGCACTGCGATACTGTACATGTCAGTACTGCGATACTCTATATGTCAGTACTGCGATACTTTATATGTCAGCACAGCAATACGTTATATGTCAGTACTGCAATACTTTATATGTCATTACTGCAATACTTTACACGTCAGTACTGCGATACTTTATATGTCAGTACTGCAATACTTTACACGTCAGTACTGCGATACTTGACACGTCAGTACTGCGATACTTTATATGTCAGTACTGCGATACTTTACATGTCAGTACTGCGATACTTTATGTCAGTACTGCGATACTTTACACATCAGTACTGCGATACTTTACACATCAGTACTGCGATACTTTACACATCAGTACTGCGATACTTTATGTCAGTACTGCGATACTTTACACGTCAGTACTGCGATACTTTACACGCCAGTACTGCGATACTTTATATGTCAGTACTGCGATACTTTACATGTCAGTACTGCGATACTTTACATGTCAGTAGTGCGATACTTTACACGTCAGTAGTGCGATACTTTACACGTCAGTACTGCGATACTTTATATGTCAGTACTGCGATACTTTACACATCAGTACTGCGATACTTTGTCAGTACTGCGATACTTACACGTCAGTACTGCGATACTTTATATGTCAGTACTGCGATACTTTACACATCAGTACTGCGGTACTTTGTCAGAACTGCGATACTTTACACGTCAGTACTGTGATACTTTACACATCAGTACTGCGATACTTTATATGTCAGTGCTGCGATACCTTACATGTCAGTACTGCGATACTTTGTCAGTACTGCGATACTTTACACATCAGTACTGTGATACTTTACATGTCAGTACTGCGCTACTTTACATATCAGTACTGCGGTACTTTACACATCAGTACTGCGGTACTTTACACATCAGTACTGCGATACTTTACACGTCAGTACTGCGATACTTTACACGTCAGTACTGCGATACTTTATATGTCAGTACTGCGATACTTTACATGTCAGTACTGCGATACTTTACATGTCAGTACTGCGCTACTTTACATGTCAGAACTGCGATACTTTACACGTCAGTACTGTGATACTTTACACGTCAGTACTGCGATACTTTACACGTCAGTACTGCGATACTTTACACGCCAGTACAGCGATACTTTGTGTCAGCACTGCGATACTTTATATGTCAGTACTGCGGTACTTTACACATCAGTACTGCGATACTTTACACATCAGTACTGCGATACTTTATATGTCAGTACTGCGATACTTTACATGTCAGTACTGCGATACTTTACATGTCAGTACTGCGGTACTTTACACATCAGTACTGCGATACTTTATGTCAGTACTGCGATACTTTATGTCAGTACTGCGATACTTTACACATCAGTACTGCGATACTTTACATATCAGTACTGCGGTACTTTACACATCAGTACTGCGATACTTTACACGTCAGTACTGCGATACTTTACACGTCAGTACTGCGATACTTTATATGTCAGTACTGCGATACTTTACATGTCAGTACTGCGATACTTTATATGTCAGTACTGCGCTACTTTACATGTCAGAACTGCGATACTTTACACGTCAGTACTGTGATACTTTACACGTCAGTACTGCGATACTTTACACGTCAGTACTGCGATACTTTACACGCCAGTACAGCGATACTTTGTGTCAGCACTGCGATACTTTATGTCAGTACTGCGATACTTTACATGTTAGTACTGCGATACTTTACATGTCAGTACTAGGGGTGTTTAATCTTAGTGTATAATGTACTTTATAAAGTACACAGCGTCCCGTTCATGAACATAAACATTAAAGACGTAACCTGTGACGTCACTTCCTGTTGTAACCTGTGACATCACTTCCTGTTGTCCAGAGGTCATCGACCTCCTGCAGCTGAAGGTGGCTCCTCTCCTGGAGGAGAAGCTGAGGAGACTCTGCCGACAGCAGAAGCAGGAGGAGAGGCAGGAGGAGAGACAGGAGGAGAGACACTTCCTTCTGTCCGATGTCTTCTCACATGACGAAGATGACGACTTCACCGAGTTGGACAACACTCAGCTGACAGCCGGCCAATCGGGACGCAGATAGCTGTAGTGACATCACTTCCTGTCAGAGTGGGACTAAAGATGTAATCCTCACAGTTCACAGTCAAATATATATATATTCCATATAAGAAACACTGAGAACAGAGATGAACTATGACAACAAACTGACAAACTGTTTTTATTGCTGCTTAAAAACAACTAATTTTGTCAGGAAGGACATTTAGTTTTTAGTGTGTATTTACAGAGCAGGAAGTGACATCACAGCTGACCAATGGAGACGCATTCTGATGGATCAGCGGAATTTTATTTTGAAAATCCTAATGATTGATTTTCAGGCTGTTTCTGATATTTTGTCTTTAATGTTATAATGAAAGATTTTTTGACAAATTCAAGTCTAAGTTTATTTCATTTACATAGAACTTAAAAAATGTGATGAGCATAAAAATATGTAAAACTAGAGATGTTCTAATGATCATCTGCAGAATTTAACGTCAAAGATAATGTTTTAATTAATTTACAGACAACATTAAAGCCATTGAGTGTCTAAAACAACAGGTTTAGATATTTAATAAATTCATTTATAATCTAATGAGAAGTTATTTGAAATAATAAATATTTTACACAAACATTCAGATTCATACAAACGTCACATGAGTTCCATCATCACACATAACTACATGGACAGTCCATCTGAAGGGGAGCATTGTGGGTAGTGGAGGTCATCTGAAGAGGTGCATTGTGGGTAGTGGAGGTCATCTGAAGGGGAGCATTGTGGGTAGTGGAGGTCATCTGAAGGGGAGCATTGTGGGTAGTGGTCATCTGGCCGTGATGGCCTGCAGGCTGCTGGTCCTCTTCATGATGTTCGGCACAAAATGGAGTCCTGAGGCTCTCTCGATGGTTTCTATGGGAACCAGGAAACGCTCCAGAGGAACCTGCTCATCTATTGGTTCGTTGGGTAAAACGTACGACCGAAGCTCCACCCCTTTACCATCTACCTGCTCCAGGATCAGCACCTGAGGAGAACCAGGAGAACCAATCAGCTGTCAGGTCATCACCATCATCATCATCATCATTATCACCCTCATCACCATCATCATCATCTAAAGCTCAGTCTTGTTATCTTGTGTTTCTGTAACTAGACCTCAGTAACTTTTGGTTACCAGTCAAAGTGCCGCCTCTTGTTGAATCATACCAGAGTCAATATATATATATACACAATAAAAAAATTAATCAATTAATCCGCGGTTCACAAGTGTACCGAACCGTGAGGTGTGATCCGAACCCCACCACTATCTATAACACAGTGGTGGCCGTCAGGGTCTGCAAAGCCTTCTCTGCTGTTCTAAACAGAATCACAAAGTTATAGCTATTTAATCATTTTTCTTAAATACACTACATGTATTATAATTTATATAAATATTGTTCCCATTATCTTATGTTCTCATTGCACAGCTACTGTGCTCCTCAGCTGCTCTGCTTCAGTGCAGCTTGTTTTAAGTAGAGCTTTGATCCAATCAGAGTTCACCTCTGTGTCTCTAGGTAGAAGAGAGGCCCCAGGCCTGCAGACTCACCAGTGAATCCATGTGCAGGTTAAGTGAATGGGGACGATGTTGTTGATCGTCATAGTGTTCAACCAATCAGATCTTTAGTTTGACATGGTGGGCGTATTCTTTGACGTGTCAGAGCTGCTAGCTGGCCTTCAGCTACGTGATTGGTCAGTGGGCTAGCGTGACATGTTGGGTGGTGACGATCCCAACATCTGCTGCCTCTGTGGAGCGACATGTTCAGCCTCAAACGCATTAAAACGTGTTCAAGAAACACAACTGAGGAGGCTCGACTGTCTTCACTGGCGTCCATGAATCCAGAAGGACTTCTGACTGGAACTAAAACACACGGATGAACTGAACAACGTGAGATTAAACTCTTTATTAACAAAGAAAGGAGGATGGACTTTGTCTTTAAATAGAACAGCAGCTCTGGTAAGTTAAATATGTTTGTTTGTACATCTGCAGCAGCTTTAATATGCTTGTTTACAGGACTGTCTCAGAAAATTAGAATATTGTGATAATCCCCATACGTGTGATTTAGTTTACTGAACCAAGCTGAGTGTTTTTCAAGGCTCAGGAAACCCTTGCAGGTGTTTTGTGTTAATTAGACGATTCAAGTGATTAGTTGAATACCCTACTAGTATACTTTTTCATGATATTCTAATATTTAGAGATAGGATATTTGAGTTTTCTTAAGCTGTAAGCCATAATCAGCAATATTAAAAGAATAAAAGGCTTGCAATATTTCAGTTGATTTGTAATGAATCCAGAATGCATGACATTTTTGTTTTTTTAATTGCATTACACAAAATAAAGAACTTTATCACAATATTCTAATTTTCTGAGACAGTCCTGTATATATTAGTATTTGTACAACTTGTTTTTATGAAGATTTTTGTTTGGTTTTATATGTGATAGGAACCATTGTTACGTCCAATGTTGCTCTGGGGACATATTTAGCGGCGCCAGTGTTGCCAACTTTCTCGATAAATCTGGAGACTTTCCAAAACCTCATGGCGACTTTTTTTGTCAAAAGCTACTAGCGACAAATCTAGAGACTTGTTCTGGTGTTATTGGGGACTTTGCTGGTGTTTTGACGTTAAAGCTCGTACGTTCTGCTCTGTGTGAACGAGCAGCGGGTGCTGCCGTGAGCCGCCCTAAAGCACTCACAGGCGGACTCTCACAGAAGCCTCGCGCCGCAGTCCCAGCTGCAGTCAGAGAAAAGAGGCGACGCAGTCTCTGCGTATTCTCTGCAGTTAGTGCATTTATAGGTGTTGAGCTTCATTTTTACACGAAACAAATAATAACCGTAGCTGTGTTTCAGCTGCAGGACAGCAGTGAAGGCCCAGGTATAAAATGCACGGCCCGCCACTGATATAGCCCTCTAACCCTATAACTATAACCCTATAACTCAACTCTATGAACCTATAACTCAACTCTATAACCCTATAAACCTGTAACTCTATAACCCTATACATCTATAACTCTATAACTCTATAAACCTGTAACTATAACTCTATAACCCTATAAACCTGTAACTCTATAACCCAATAATCCTATAACTATAATCCTATAAACCTGTAACTATAACTCTATAACCCTATAATCCTATAACTCTATAATCCTATAACTCTATAACCCTATAACTCTATAAACCTGTAACTATAACTCTATAACCCTATAACTCTATAACCCTATAATCCTATAACTCTATAACCCTATAACTCTATAAACCTGTAACTATAACTCTATAATCCTATAACTCTATAATCCTATAACTCTATAACCCTAGAAACCTGTAACTCTATAACTCTATAATCCTATAACTATAACCCTATAAACCTGTAACTATAATCCTATAACTCTATAATCCTATAAACCTGTAACTCTATAACCCTATAATCCTATAACTCTATAATCCTATAAACCTGTAACTCTATAACTCTATAATCCTATAACTATAACCCTATAAACCTGTAACTATAATCCTATAACTCTATAATCCTATAAACCTGTAACTCTATAACCCTATAATCCTATAACTCTATAATCCTATAAACCTGTAACTCTATAACTCTATAATCCTATAACTCTATAAACCTGTAACTCTATAAACCTGTAACTCTATAACCCTGTAAACCTGTAACTCTATAACCCTATAAACCTGTAACTCTATAACCCTATAACTCTATAACCCTATAAACCTGTAACTCTATAACTCTATAAACCTGTAACCCTATAACTCTATAAACCTATAACTCTATAACCCTATAAACCTGTAACTCTATAACTATGACTCTATAAACCTGTAACCCTATAACTCTATAAACCTGTAACTCTATAACCCTATAACTCTATAACCCTATAAACCTGTAACTCTATAACTATGACTCTATAAACCTGTAACCCTATAACTCTATAAACCTGTAACTCTATAACTCTATAAACCTGTAACTCTATAACCCTATAACTCTATAACCCTATAAACCTGTAACTCTATAACTCTATAACCCTGTAACTCTATAACTCTATAAACCTATAACCCTATAACTCTATAAACCTGTAACTCTATAACCCTATAACTCTATAACCCTATAAACCTGTAACTCTATAACTCTATAACCCTGTAACTCTATAACTCTATAAACCTGTAACTCTATAACTCTATAAACCTGTAACCCTATAACCCTATAACTCTATACACCTGTAACTCTATAACTCTATAACTCAGGTACGTGAACTCCTACA